>NW_019214246.1:0-34554 GCF_002532875.2 Varroa jacobsoni
CTTACACCGCTTGTCCTACACCCGTCAAAATCCGCTCTATCAGTGATCAGACATACATATCTAGATACATAGCGTCAACGCCACTGATCCTGTTTGTCGGCCAAATCACGCTGGCTTCTTCTACCGACTTCGGTCAGTGGCAGGTAGAAAGAAGCAGAAGCAATGAGGCTGGTAACAGCACCAGCGGCAGCGACGGTAATGCCGATCGTCGCCTTCTGCCCTACAGACGTATACGTGTGTGTGCGTGTGTGTCTTTCGTTGGCGTGTAGAAATCCCTCCTATCCATCTGTCTGTGCTCGTGGCAAGCGCGCGGCGGCGCAAAATGTTAACAGTAGTAGAGGTGATGGTGACGCTGTTAGTAGCCCGTTCGCTCTGTCGCTGCAGCGGGAACAACAACAACAGCGACGACGAAGACGACGATGACGACAATAACAACACCAACAGACATCCACGGCAACAGTCCGCCGCTAGCGGTCGACCAATGACGGCACTGGTATAAAAGACCTTCTGCTGCTGCTGCTGCTGCTGCTGTAGGTACGAAGAGTGAGCTGCAGCCGGCCGCCGTCGCAGCGGCGCTTCAGCCAATTCTACCATCGCCATCACCAGCACAGCAAAAACCGACAGCAGCAGTCGGTCAGAAGCGCCCTGGAGGCCGAGTGGCCAGGAGCTCCTTGTTGCCCCTTGACGAAATCGGGCGATTCAACGACCACAGACAAATAGGAATAGTACATATGTGGATTGACGAAACGACTGTCAGATACAGGACATCACGGTAACGCCGGCCAGCAAGCATGCGATATGTCGCTTAGCCCACGGTAACGGTACGCTCGCCACAACGTCTTCTGGTTCACTACAACTGTATTGCTGATCCAACTCTCCACCGGTCCTGACTGTGCGTCTGACTGTGCGTGGTTGACGATGATCATCATCATCACCTGATGATAATAACAGTTGTTGGCTGTGAACTCTATGTAATTTTACTGCTTTGGTAGTGCAGCAGGGGTAGCAGGCTTCATTGGTTTGAATATCGATATACGTCCGTATACATGACGACGGCGATCCTCATCGAGAAGAGTGGTGCCCGCCGTATACGAACGCCACTCGTAAGAGTAACGGACGTGCTCTAAAAGTAACGGTGTGCGCGATTGCCATGCACATAGCTGTGTGCCCAGAAGTACAGCGCGTTGGAAAGCATAGCTCAATATGTACAGATCTAGTTATCGTAAATCTCTGCCTGAAGGATTAAGTTACATATAGGTGGGTGTGATTTTTCAATGTGTAGTGCGTACATATGTTTTTCGCCGGTTTGGAGGGTGTCTAGTATGTGCTGCTATGAAAATTTCGTTTGGCATAAGGATTACCACAGCGGAAGCAACGATTGCGACTACCGCAGGATTATATGGTCGTTGTAGTTGTGGTTGTGGCCTCCCGTACAATCGCGCCCTTAAACGTTGCTTGTAGTGCTCGTAGTGAATCGAGAGTAGTGACGCCAGCAGTATTAGCAATCGTGTATCCGAAAAAGCGAAACGTGACCAGGCATACGTGCCTTCGTCACGACCTGGAACTGAACTCTCTGCTATACGAACAAGCTTGAGCGGATCACGGGGCCAGATCAACTAATGTTTAAGTGCGAACTAGCGCGATTCTCGAGCTCCTGCTGTTGTTGCGCTTCAAAAAGGTTCGCGCCACCTCGATTGCGGGCCTCTTGCCAATCTGCGATGTTGCTCGCAAATGAATATGTTCCTTGAAGGCGGTCTATCCCCTACGGTGGCAAACGCCAACCTAACCTTTTGTTCAGTTGAGTGATAACCTATCGGCAAACTGCAGGACAACTTGAAGCCGCAGGTGAAGCGGCCACTCGTACGTCGTTGTCACGGGAAGATGCCTATCGTAGACCCGGGAGGTACAAGTTCGATGCCGCATTGTTGGCTACGCCACGAAGTTCTGCAGTTTTGACATTTGGCGATTGGATAACACTACCTTCATGAGCCTTTTCGGCCAGTCTTCGCTACGAATAACCCAAGACATAATAAATGGTTGTACACTGTATAGCGACGAAACACTAACGCGATGAACTTATTAGAAAAGCTGGATCAGGAAAGCGACGTCGTGGACGAGCTAAGAAATCACCTTGAGCTCGTGCTTGAGGGCTTCCTAGCTGGCCCACTAAGCTCCGCTCCGATTAGCAAATTAGTTACTGACCCTGGCTATGAAGAGCTGGTCGATGAATTTCGCCCTAAGTTGAATGAAGCGTTCGTGTCATTTCTCTCAGCGCTGCTGTATGCCCTCAAGACGTCGCTTATAGACGTCGAACTAATCGACCGCCGAGCGTATGACCTGTCGGCGGCGCATGACCACTTGAAGAACCTTATAAATTCCCTCAAAAGTGCAGTAGATATCTGGCTAAGGAAACTGCCAGAAAAGCCTAAACTTGTCGCACGAGAGCAGGACGTTGATAAGGCTTCCCTGACATACGAAAACTCATTAGCAATGAGTTGTGTTAACAAAGTCCTTACTTCTAGTCTGTCGAAAAATGAAAAAGCAATGGCTCTCAACACAAAGCTTGGTGAAGGCGATTATAGCTATGAGTCCAGCACGACGCTCACCGTCTTTTGTGATGGCGACCACGATGACTGGCATATTTCGAAAGTTGAGATGCAAGGGCAATCGAAAAAACACGCGGAGGAAAATCGTCTAAAACCATTTTCCGCCGGTGCATGCGGAGGCGTGCCCTTTCCGGAGTACGGCGTTGATATCGTGGACTATAATTGGCGGGGACCTGATAGCTTGGAGCGAACCAAACGTACAAGTGATGTCACGGATCATCAGAACCCCGCTGCCGTGCCGATGATGACCACGGAGTGGGAAGATAACTGGCTATTTAGGCGAAAATCCGTGGCTCGAATGGAAGCTTTTAACCTTGAACCTGTGCAAATGGTCATTCCTAAACCTAAAGATCCTGGCACAGGTATAACGTTGGGCAGTCTTGATATTGACATATTATCGGAACTCTCTGAAAATAATTCCGTTGCTTCTCTTGACTTCTCGTCTACCGAAAGCGAATCTGATCGTCCTCAGGTGACTGGTGCTGTAATGAAACCTTTATTGCAAGCCAAAAGCTCAACTGTCGGACATGCGCATGGCAAGGTCACAGTTAGTGAGCAGTCAACAGCTTCGGGCTCCGCAAGGCCAGCAGGTACCACAATCGTAACCGTGAACGGCTCCGGTGATCACAGTATCGTCATTGAGACCCACAAACATAGTAGTAGAGCTGAAACAGCACAGCGAAGCGATGCCACACTCGATAACACGTTTGTGCTTACGCCGGCACCACGGAGAGAGCCTCAAAAACCACTTATAGGACCACGGGCAAAAGCAACATTTGATGGTAAAGTCGTTATGGAAAACATTGAAGAAATCAAAAATAACAATATTCATCAAATGCTTATGAGATCTAGTGGTAATAGCGCAGATATCGACCGTCAATCACCACAGGGCCGTAGTAGTAATGTTGCCTACGATGAATTTTCCGTTAGAGCGTTCCAAGAGGAGACACTGCAAATGTTCGAAGAGTGCCTTGAGTTCAGGGACCGTATCGACACAACTGGAACAAGTAACTCATTTCCGTCGTTTACTGAAGAGGAGCTTGACGTGCCCACCAGCGTATCAACAGAGTTCTCGTTTCGCCGTAGTCCCGAAGGTTGTTCGTCGTCTGCTGAGCCACAATCTCAAATTAACGCATATTCAACCAACCTGACTAAGACATATATCGATAAATCGTTGTTAAGCCCAGAAACACTTCTTTTAACGGCTAAGCAACCAAGGGAGAAACGATTACAACTGAAAGAACTGAATCAAAACGAGCAGCAATTGCAAAAATGCCGGCAAAACATCATCATATCGGACCATCAGCATGACCACGACATCAGATCATCTGTAGATAGCTGCACTGCGGTTGATGCGCCACTTCCCACCCAGAAAATACGCGCAGTCTTGCAGCCAAAGGAAGCAGCTCCGACGATGACGACGGAACGTGAAGAAATTGCCGTAAGTGCATCCATCTCCTCCGGCAGAGGCTCGACAGCTTCGACCGATTCAGCGTCGTCGGTGCAGTCGTACGGCCTCACAAATCGCGAGTCTGCATCAGCTTCGCGACTGAGCGAGACTAGTCTCGATCAGGACCGGAGTATTAGCGCTGAGCCGTCGTGTCACGACGACCACCACTCCGCCGCCGCCGCAGCAGCCGCCACGATTGTTATTCAACAACGATCAAGCGGACCTTACAGTAGCAATTCGATTGCTGAGGAGAGGGCACGCCTAACGTCAGCGAGTGAGCAACCGCAGACGACGGTGGACCTTAGAAGAGCGTCATACAAGGCTGCTGCCTTGGAGGAAGCAGCAACTGCCGATAGCGCTGGAACCTTGAGAAAAGCCACTAACGATAATAGAAACACTGGTGATAATGCAGCGGCAGCGGTGACAGCAACAGGAGCTGTAAAGTCAGGAGTGCCGTCGATAGTGAAACATTTCGAACAGCCTCATATTGAAAAGAATTCGGAATTAGATAGAGACCAAGACATCTATTGCGTGGCACCTACATCCAAACTTGAAGTGACCCGACGACCCACGATATGTTCAGTAGAATCTTCAGAAAGCTCGTCGGCGTCATTGGGCCTACGAAAAAGCATGTCCATTGAGAGTGATGTAGAACAAAGGGTGCAGCGTTTCCAAAGCAGCACTCTACCAAATCCGAAAAGGCGAAGTGGTGCGTTAGAAAGAGCGCAGCGTGGACCGGTTTCTCCGATGCCTGCGAAACGCAATCTTCTCAACATGAGCAGTTCGCAGCAGAAGGTCGACATATTCGCTTCGCCAGCTGAATCGTCAAATTTTCCCAGCTCCGCCGTCGATACAATCCCCGTGCCAAAGAATCGCCGCTGTTTCACGCAAGTTTTTCCTCGGCCGCCACCGGCGGGCCACGCTCCCGAGCCAATTGCCGAATGCCCCGATCTGTCAGGCGTTGTGCTGCTGAAAGCGGCCCGTGGTTCGTTCGGTGTACAAATCTACCCTACACCGGTTCCCCAGCCTCGACGTCGTCGAAGCACAGGAGGAGCCGAAGGAACTTGTGAAACTTTTTCAAGACGAGTGTTCGCGCGAGTCGAGTCATCGCGTGCGCCGCAGGACGTCGATATCACGCCAATGAAGAAGACCGTCATCGAGCAAGATCTTCAGGATAAACTGCCTAGTGTCAAATGTTTAGCTAGCCGTTTCTGTGAACCAGTTCGGCCGGGCGATTTCCAAAGCTCCACACTACCAACGCCCGGCAGGCGTCGTAAGGAGAACGCGCGAAAAAAAGACGACGACCTCGCCCGCCGTCTCAGTCAATTTGACAGCTACACGTAATAATGAACTCTTTCCCATATTATAGAACTATGCTAAAATTACGCCAACAGCAGCGCGGAAAACGGTCCTGAAGTCACACCCAATACGCTTAATTATCGCCGAGTGCAAATTAGGATATCCGCGCTCCTTCGAGCTAGGAATATATTATACATATACATCGTAATACAATATTACGAACAATATTATTGATAATAAGTGTTATGGCTGATACTAATCATGTTTACCCCTAGAGCCCCATCGTTAGCAGTGTGGTGGTTCAAGTGGTGTTGTACACAAGTAAATACAGTGATGTAGTGCTATGAGAGAGTGCGAATCGGAAAAGGAAGACGAAATCGTGTATTTGTAGACCGGATGGATGCAAAGGTGATGAAGGAAGATCAAATATACAAACAGACGTTGCCCCGCGATCCCAAGAAGACAGAGAGGCGGTGTGTGTCCGTCGTACGTCACAACTAAAAAGAGCAACAAAATGACGAAAAGGCTATGAGAAAGATAAACAGAAAAATAAATCCGAAGTAGAATAGTCAAGGACTGCCATGTTTTTCTTATATTTGTTTATATACACTCGCAAATACATGGATAAATTCACTGGATAGGGTTCTGTAGTAGTGGGGCCTGTCTATAGGCATCTATCCGTTCTAATAGAACGTTCACAAGTACATATATATTAATACTCGTAGATATGTACATATCTATAACCATGATCGATTTGATTGACCCCTGAAGAGATGACTCCTGCTCAGCTCTGGCTGGCAGTTCGCGCCATCAGGCATCATACGTACATAGCACATCATGTCGGGTTAATTAGTGAGGACTGATTAAAAAGGGGGTGGAATGTGCTTACACGCAAAATTGTTGACGGACATGTTATTGAAAAGAAGAGCTACGGCGGATCAGCAATCAGCAGATGAGCTCACTAAAGCGTTAGCGTACACACAGAGATATACCTGTAAATACATACGCATGTGCTGATGCACTGAACTGTCGATGACGCCGGTGTAGAGCTGTGCTAGGCATTTTGTCGAGGAAATGAAAAAAAAAAAAAAAAAAAAAAGAGGAAAAATCCGCTCAAGATTCGGAAACGGTCGGAGAACCCGAATAGCTTGAAACATAAATATTGGCCATACGTTATGCTAAAACCATATATCAACGTCAAGGTAGGCTGGCCTACTTTTGCATGCTTATAGGACGCCCAAGTGTAATCAGGTACGACGGCAGGAGGAAAAAATATTAAAGCATACACTTAAATTAATTACAGTTGCTAATAACACCACGGAAACGCCAGTTGTCGAGTAGAAATGTAACTTTTATTGCTTTCCGAACGTGGTAAGCTGTTGTTCAGTATACCCATTAAGAAGGTAGTGCATTTTCAAAGGTACAGTAATCCTATGCAATTATCGAACGCAAAATGTATTCAAGGTGAACAGTCCATACCGTTTGAGATATTTAGTTTGATTAAAGTCAATGAGCAGAAATATTGTTTATCATAAACCAATCGGAAAAAAGAAAACGATGATCCGCGGTATATACGTAGCGATGATCGGTGTATCTACACTCGGGAAACTTACGAATAGCCTTAGTTCGATGTCCGTCAGCGTCAGACGTCGAAAATAACACACGAGAGGACTGGGGGTGAGTTTAAATTTTGAGTTGTGTTTGTCGGCAGGCAGACCAGTGCATTAAGCGCACCGGACAATATGCCGCTGATATTTCACAGATTATACGCCTGTGTGAGTTTTTCTTTATAGCGCAGATTATACGTTTGCATGGCGGGCATTTTTAAATGTTCAAGTACTGAAAAAGGTTGTGTCTGATGCTTTCACCTTTAATAAGCATGAACTGAGCTGTGGATTAGGCTCCCTGAAGACACTGACACTGGCTGAAGGTGCAGGCCAAGCTGAGTGCAAGCTTTTGAGACAAAAAATAAAAAGCGGTCACTAGACGGCTGGCCTAATGTGGCTGGTGCATAAGGCAACCAAAGATCTCGGCTCAACAAATGGTTAATGAAGACGCACAGAATGAACAATCTAGCGACTGATTTGATGGTTCGTTTCGAGAAGTTCAAGACGCCGAATAGAAATTGAATTGCATTGATAAAAATACATCAAACCTTGTTCAAACCCAGCGTCAACCAACCTCAGATGTGATCATTTGTTAGACAGACAAGCGGAAAGGCTCTCAAGAGTCGAAGTAGGTGATACGTTCGTAGTCGTTCGGTTCCGAAACATTCGTGCAGACCGTCGAAAAGTGTGCGCTTACCCTTTAGGCTTAAAGTGCAGGACGCAGCATCGAGCAAAAAAATCATTCACTTACTACATACGTGGGGCATTTATTTCTGCTCTGGGCTTTTCAATATTGCCATTTAGATTTACTCGAAGTGGCAATACAACACCATTTTTACGGCGCGTTCTGGTAACACGAAGACTAACACGGCGCTATTTTGAATTGAAGTATAATTAATCATCAAAGTTATTATTGTATAGGCTCTATCATTTTTTACAAAACTTCACGGGTGCAGATTGTTCGAAGTTAGTTCCACATTATGCAAGTGGCTCAACGACGGCTGTAAATTGATGAAGAGACTATTACAGATTATATGTAGGATACTGTAAAAATATTACAAACTGCCAGTATTTAAATTATGACCGCCAACACATCATAAACGGTTGTCAGCAGTATTACTAAAAGACAGCTATAATTATGATTTTTTTAGCCGGCTTCTGTACAAAATTACACCGATCTGTCCGTGGATAGAAAGCCAACTTTCGAAAGAAGTGCGGCTTGTAATTTGTATTTCGATTAACGTTGCATTAACGTTCAACTATATACCGCACAGCCAAGGCAAAACATGCATATTAACTGACGTCACAGGGTACAATTTTACTTACCCAATAACTTCGGATTCTGTTCGATTACGTCTAATTTATACGAGTTAAAGAAGCTCCGATCACCAATCTTAACCACTCGGTTAAGCTATTTATGGTAACAAGATCAGTCTTAAAGCAATCGCGCGGGTTCGACTTTCGAAAAAAACTTAGAACGTGTATTAGGGCACAGACAATGAATAAGTGTCCATTGTTAAAAAAATATACTTCTTCACCGTCCTTAATATTTCTATAAATCAGCAACGTGGAAAGATCCACACCTATGCGCGTATAGCGATCACCATCGTCACCGATGAACGAATAAGGACGCTACTCACCATTGACAACAGGCATCACAGCAGCACCGGAAGGACATGCACCTCAAATTTGAGAACGGCCATGAAACAGAAGCTGACTCTGGGCTTATTGGAAGTGAACTAACTCACTAGACCATTCGAGTCCTGCAGCTTGACAGAGTAGTGTTACGTAACGTGCAATCATTTAGTGGGATACACTTCAAACGTCACGATGCAGAAAAACACATGGCCGTAGCAAACATTGCCTAGAGTGTAGATAATTCGTTATAGCTCAAATAAAGTAGGATCAGCTCGTCAGAAAAGATTGAATAAAGAGCAGGCGTCCGGCATAGTTTCTCCTTTTTCTAGAAGTATCTAGTATTCCTTATGATAGGAATACTATAACGAAGCGTGACATTTTAATTAACTTTAGTAGTCTTTTTGTACTATACGTTGTCATGTAACTCAACCCCGTTTTGAGCTACAGGAACTGCGCGCCCATCCCGGCGCGGTTCCGCTCTCCTGCGCTTTGCGGTACTGAAAAGTAAGAAGCATTTGACTTTTTCTGTCTTTCTTTTTTTTTATTACATATTTGTAATTATATATATTTGTAATTTTGGTAATCATACATCCTTGATGATATCAGCGGGCTCTTTCGTGCATATGAAAAATGACATCAACAAGGAACTTCAGCCGGAATTACGCTAACCAGACGACACATAGCGCTGGTAACAGCGAAAAAATTTGAATTGTCCCGCGGTGATAGGATCTAAGGAGGCGAGCAAGTCTATGCGTATCCGATTTCTCGCATTCGCTGCTACGTAAGTTACGGCCTTTCACTCATCTAACGTCTATGATTTACGTCGACGAAAAAAAGAACAAGATACGTTACAACCTGCAAATGTGCTTACGGTAGCCAACTTTCAAACATGTCTTGTCCGCCACACAGGAATTGCCATAGTGATAAGAATACTAATGTTTCAGAAAATGAAAAATATTTCATATCACAAAGACAGCACAGGCAGTCGAACTTGAATCAAGCTGATCTAAAAAGTGCCGTTTCTAACTTCTGGTTTCTCTTTCTTTTGCATACTAACAGTACACAGACAAAGCGGCGTATACGAAAGCAACGATACAGAAATTTGTACGACAAAGCAGACATAAGCATTTAGAACATTTGATGTATCGATTTGTTCACGTTGGACTGGCCTTACGAGTGCGCAACCCACTGCCTGATCTACTGACACTTTGCTTGACAAAATTAAATGCTTCTTAACACGACGGCATGTGCTCAGTTTGATGTATGGTCTTGATTGCAATAGCTGATCCTTAAAGCTAGTCAGATAGAATAAAGGCTGCTTGGAGGTTTACAGTTGGCTTCAGACGATGAGATTCGAAAAGGGACAATAGCATTGTATCAGACGTTATTACTCAGGTAGCTGAACCTGTAGAGGGGATTAGGTTCTACGATATAATGGTTTGGGAAGGGAGAAATGTGCCTCGTTTGAGTGTACATAGGTATACGGGTTGGTGCGAGCGTGTGTACTGTTGTCTCCGCCGTAACTCGTGTGGTCATTGCGTATCGTCGATTCGTTAGTGACATAAAAAAAGAAGAGAAAGACACCGACTATTTGATTTTGATACTTTACCACACACGCTAACGTCAGCAACATTCAACAGAGAAGATGGTGGTGGGAACATTGATGGAGCAGTGCTGGGGTGTTGTGGATCTCTGATGTACTGACGCCAGCCGGGAAAACACGAGCAAAAACCAAAGGGAATAACACATGCAAGATGACCGTTATCGCTACTAGTAACGTCTGGTAGACCGCAATAGAAAGAAACTTATATGCTAACGCACAGAAGCTCGCACGCAGCTCAAGTGTAGTTTGATCGCCAGTCGCCTCCCGCTGGGATCGATGAACGGTAGCTACGAGGAGAACCTGCTTCATTGGCGGGCACACTATCTGGTCGTTTTGTTGTATGAGTGTCAAGCGTCAAGGTCTTCAACGTTGTCCTACGTTGTATTTTTTCGAGCTCTTTTTCTGCAGGTGTTTACTTGGAGTCGCCGATTCTATCCCTGCCTTTTTCTGTGTCTTGGTCTGTTACGTTTCGACTTTTTCTGATGCGACTGCCGTGAGTTCATGAATCATTTCATTTTCGAAATTACTAATGCACTGTATTCGAAACAGCGGAACACTCAAGAGACGGTGCTCCAATAGGTATGCATATATATGGCCACATATGAAATAGATTCGATCACAATTTATTTCGTAAATAATACCCTCCGCCTTACTGTCGTCGCCGCCTCTAAAGCCGTTGATCACCGGGACCAATGCAACTATAGCTGCGGTGGCAAAATCTAGGGTGGCATTCGAACCAGCCTGCGGTCGCCCCATTGTTAAGTACCGCATAAAGGAGAGAACGACAGCACGACTGGCTCTTACATCTCACAGAGGCTTGACGATAAAGACAGTCAATCTGCTCGATCCGCTGTTACCGCACTAAGCCGTAACACAAGAAGAAAATGAAGAATCAAGCATGATCTTGTCGCGTCAGCCAAAAAAGTCATCCATTTTCCATTTAACTCAGTGGATGATCGATCCATTTGTCCTATTGACTGCTCACTCTACTTGTCTTCCTCTGCCCCGCCTCTAGCTGCTCCATTACAGTTACTGCTACCGATAAATCTGTTTCATTCGATGCTGGTCGCAATGAGCGGACGTTAACTCCTGGTGCGAAGCTAATTCCTTTTCAAGCTGCATCTATATTGACGTTCCGTAATTTCTGCGCGTCTCTAAACGGCAATCTCCTTATGACCGTCAAACATGGTTACCCGTGTAATATTCTAGTCTGTAAATTGTATCTGAATAATTATATTCTTAACAAGGTGGCATACGGAGGTGGCTCAGTTTACGTGTGGACTATACTTTACATTTTGAGGGCTTTATTAGATGCCATTCGTAAAGGCCTATCGTGAGGTAAAGGTCGTATTTTTATTTTCTCACGCCGCAATTTGACTAATCTCTCTCTGATATCCGTTTACACTAAAATACTTCATCTACGTGCATCTTAACTGACGTTTAATAGATAGCGAGCCATTGTGTTGAGTAGCTGCGCTCCAATCAACACAGAGGCCTCCAACTTAAGCCTACGAAATGAAATCACTTAAGTTTCCGTAATTTCCACAACTGGATCAGTTCGGATCTGTTAGGCCCGCTGATTTTCTATGGCTAGGTCCTTCTTTGTTGGACCCAAGTCCAACTTGGTCCAAATTTGTTGAATATTGTTACCGTTTAACGTCGTGACGGCTATGACCTTTTGTGTGAAAAGAACGTAGCTATGATCCGTCTTGTAATACGTTAGCGCGACACCGATACAATAAGTCTAAAATGCCTTCTTAAGCCCTATTTGATATGTTGCGCATGCGCATTATGTTATGCTTTGGGCATAAGCAACAAGATGAATAGCGCAAGCTTTCTCTACCAGGGAAGTAAGAATGTCTAGTGCTTTTGAGCAGGCTAGGTTCCCTGAAATGGTTCCACTATGATTGGAGCTACCAATAACAGTTATAGTAGGAGTAAACATACTGTCTGAAGTAATTCTTACCACTGATGCCGAACCTAAAACTCGAAACGCTTATTTATTAGCAAAAATCCAATACTGAGATCGATGCTGCTGATCGCAGCGTCACCAACTTTCTGCCATTGTGGCAAACTTTGTCTGTATGCTCAGAAGTGATTGCTTTCCAAAAGGTAATCGACTAGGTCATACAATTATTCACTCAGACAGATAAATGGTTTGCGTTAATTGTATGCATGCAGAACAGAACCAATTTCGAAAAGAACTACTTCAACTAAGAAAATAATTGTTATTAATAGATACACACGAACCATACGATATTAGTAAGGAAACTTGGCTTATATAAGTAGCTACTATTAGAGTTCTACACATGTGCAATAATTGGCATAATGAGTCCAACTCGAATAATGTGATCACAGTTAATTCAGAGTTAATTATAATTAAATGAGCGTGTCCATTAACTAGATATGTCGTTATCTCGATGAGGGCTTTCCGCTGTCCAAGCCCGTGAATCTTCTTTGTCCGATTCATTTCTTAATAAAAGTATCATCAATCGACGTATAAACACGATCACAGTGTGATCTATCGTCGCACTTTTTCGAGCATAGCAGTCAATACACATCAGCCAACAAACGGCTGAGCGTTATCTACGGGTATATGCTTTACATGGAATGGTTCAAAAAGAGAACGTGTTCATGCAGCCGTCAAAGAGGTCGAAGGTATTTTATCTAAAGAAAATATTGTCCTAACTTTCGTTCGGACAAATTTTTCTCTAAGAAGATTAAGATATGCCCTTCGAATATGGCTAACCATACCAAGACCTAATAGATTAAAATCGAAGTCTTGCAAGTCTGCACATGTTTACATAGAAGGAGATAAGTAAAGATTATATCACACATATTTGCATTGCGTTTGCGGCAGTATTGTAATATATTTTAAGACCGACGTATCCTTTTTATTCCTATTATTTTATCATCTTCCTCACCACCGACTATCACACAATTTCGTAGGTAGCATTTAGGTGTTGTTTGGCAAATGTTTACATTATAGCTGTATACTCTAGCTCTGTCTGATAGTTTTAGTATGCTACAGTGTTTGGACTACTTAATGCATCAACGGCCTCCAGCTAGGCCTTGTTTACCTTAAGAGGAAGTGACTTACTCCACATTTGACTTTTACTCTTTCGTGCATTAAGATCTTTGTTTGGTTATTAATTTATCTTTATTGATCGTTTGCGCTGTTTGTATATATACGAATGGTATTTCCTTTTAAAGCAAGCTAAACTGCGTCTGATGACTAAAAATTGTTATAAATACGGTTACTAAACGCCAATTAACTTAAGGATTTCAGTTTAATCTTGGGACTTTGAGATCCTTAAACATATTTTCGCAAGGTTTTGAAATGACTTTACCCTTCACCAACGCTATATTCTTCCTGAAAAATTGTAAAGAACTTTTGAACTCGCTGTTTGGATACTTCTTATTTGATGGGTATTCACTCTATCTCATTCTCTCAGTGCCCTTCATCGAGCAGTTGAAGAATCCTAGTTGCCGAAAAAATCGCCTCGGCGGTAACGCAGGAAAATTGACAGTTAGGCAAACGATAGTGTGTAACAACAGCAGTACGTCCGTCAAGCAGTTAACGAGCGACAACAGCTGCATATATAGCGTGCATGTTTTGCGATGTCCGAACCTTTGAAGATGCGGCTCTTCGCTTTGGAAGATCATGTCCGGAATAACTTTGTTGTCTGCTTAACGATCTTCATCTCGTGCAGAAAACACCAAGCCAAGAGAAACGGATTTTCTGCTTCTATCTTCGTACATTTTTTTCCTTTTTTTTTTTGGCTTAAACAAGCGTCGAAACAAAGGAAGCAAAGAAGAATTTTCGTACATACTAGACTATGGGATAGTGCAACCTTTTGTGAAAAGATGGAAAAGAATTACCAAATATACACTTGTACAGGTATCTATTTATTCATTCATAAATGTATATAAATGTGCACAGACCCACAGCCGTGAGACGGTTATTGCGCGTTATGATAAACGTCTGTAGATTTGAAGCAAAATGTTTATGTAGGTAAATGAACAGGATACAGGGCAAATAGGTGCAGTTGAAAGCGATTTCCTGTCACAATTTGCACGTCTCACAACTAAACATATGCAGAAGTAATTAAAAATACTGGATGTTGAACGGGTTCTATCATGGTAATTCAAGAGACGTACAATCAGCTACCGAATATCCGTATTTATATTCCAATAGAATCGGGACTCGAAGCTTAGCGCAAACGTTTCTTTTCATTTAATAAACAACATCGCTGGCGTCTTCTTTATTCAGATACGGCCCGATTCAACAAATAGTAGTATCTATTCAACAAAACGCGTAGATATAATTCGAATTTCTGGGATCAACAATCAGACAGTTAGATGGCTATATATATATATATACATATACAGAATGTTCTAAAACGACATTATTCTATTAAACAACAATCAAAAGAGTCAAAGACTTTCTCGATTAATATTGCGTAGATGGTTTTTTTTTTGTATTTCTAGACAGATTTTTCATTGGAAAATTGCAGGTATATTGAGGGACCTCAGTTCAAATATTGACGACTATAAATGGTGTTTTAAACTGACTTCTGGGGTTGTTAATATTTTTATTAGTGACAAACATGCCAGAATATACACTTATGAAGAAATTTTTAAATTTCTGTTCATTCATATATACGCATTACAGACGTATCGCATAAGCTATGTACGCGGGAGCGCAGTCAATTTCTATGGTTCAGAAAGAGGTTGGTCCGACCATTTGGCACGCCGTTAGCACCTTTGAAGTCTTTAGGCCGCTTAAGTACACACAGACAGGTACTTAACCTGTTTCTTTGGCTACCCATCATTAGAGCTGTCTATATAAATACGATCCCGTCAGGCCCACTTAGTACCGCGAAATTTTAAATAGCTCTGCTTATACATCGGTAGATATGTAGAGCACTAATTTCTCATGCGAAGCAATGCAAATTGTAGACTATAATATTATTCAGGCCCGACATGAAATTAAGAGTGGACAATGAGCCCCCCACATACACAACAGCCCCAATACGGTAGTCGGTGAATGTAATATGTATTAGGCAGGTCCTAGAAATAGAAAACACTTAAGAAATTTGCATACATATTGCACGTTCGCTATGCGTTGAACCGAATTCGCGTGATAATTTTTTTTTATCCATTGAGCATTGTGAAGTCGAAAACATTTTCAATGTTTGGGGAAGAATAAATTATATGTTTACATTGTAGAACCCAGAACGGATATGTGCGTTGAGTATAAATCATAAGCCTTCTTTCACTTATCTTAGATCGGTTTCGCAGATGCACTTACATCACTATATATTACCGTTACTATTATTACCATCGTGTTGGGAAGATCGTCATTATGCGGAACTTAGTTGATCTTCAGAAAATAACAATAAATAACATATATTATTAAGGCAATATTAATCATAATAGTACAATTCCGCTTACCATGACATATAAACATACAGTTACTCTCCGCACAATGCGTAATCCAAACTAAAACCCAAAATATTCACAGAGTTTTTATTGCAAAACGATCATGTTGGAGGATCATATCAAGATTCTTGATGCGCAGTATCCCATTTTGTACTAAAAACAACCCTCACTTGGTATTCACAAATGATCCTTCTTGGAATTATTGAGTTAACTTTCCACGCAAACGTTTGATGTGACGGTGCTCTCTCTTAGCTTAAAGATGAATAAATAAATATATTGGCGAAGAGAAGCGAGTATAGGCTTTTTTTATTATTATTTTTTCAACAAGTCATTGCTGCTCTAACAATTCCTGCCACTCGAACGTACTGGACCAAAACCGAATTGCAACCCATAATTTTTTTCTTACCCATGTATAGTTATATTTCAGTTGCAGGTATGATAATGATAATTGGCTACAGAAACCTGTCATACATTCAAATAGAATGAGGACTTGACCATGTTTTAGCCGTTTCTGTAAAATACCATGTCGACGTGTTTCTTTAGACATAGATCACATAGTATCATTTCCTTCAGTAAAAGCTGTGCTTAACAGTCTTGAATTAAGTCTGTGATCGTTATTGGTAACGTACGCAATAGATCGACTGGATCATTTGTTTTGTAGGGATCATTGTTTATCCTACTATATAGTTGTCGTAGTTATTATATAATACCTGCTATTTTATGATATTTGTTTGTAGAACGTGGGAAATTTGAGTAATTGAATATTAAAGTCATAAATATGGACTCGCACAACAAGGCAATGGCTTGCACCGATCGTCATAAATATAACAAACATCCCGTACTAATGACGGAAAGTCAGGACAGACATTACTGGCAAGCACGACCAGGCAAAAATATATATATATATATAGGAGTAAGAAGTAGAAATGATAATTGTTTCTTCATTCACACAGATACACACGTAATACATCCTATACCTCGTTTGTTCTACACGAGACTTTGGTAAGCAGGATTCAATCGCTGATAAGGATCATATACACGTATAACAGTAATAATCATAATAAGGAAGAATATAATTGCAGAGGAATCTGGTATATGCAGAGCTAAGTAGCTCTGGTAAAAGCGCATAGACAATGTAGTAAAAGATTGGAAAAAGATAATAATTGTTGAAAAAACCTAATATATGGGTGTTACATGAAGTGTGTATAATAACAAAGGCAAAAAAAAACAGCAAAAGTGTTGTCGCTAGATTGCGCACTTCTATTTTTGTGCATTTGATGTTGCGTCCTGGTCTGCCCCATTTACCCTCCATAAGGCTAAGACAAACTGCGGACCCTTATAATAATAATTTATTATCATTATAATTTAGTATTATTATTGCCAACATCAATGGTCTCGTTGTTGGTGCTGCTCGCTGTCCAGCTATCCAGTAACGACAGCGGGCAGCTACGGTGATCGCGGTTGTTCGTTCGCTTACCTGCTTGTTAACGCTGCTTGTCTAAGCGCCCGCCTGGCCGTGGTAAATGATAGGGCTCTGTGATTTCTTCGGAACAATGGACGCTGTATAGATAGATGAGCTTTGATCATTGGCAAATTGAGTAGAGAATATCAGGCCGTGGTTCTGTCGACAGTTTCAGGTTATCGGTCAGAAATTAGTAGAATGGAGCTAGGAAGCAGAAAAAAATGACCAAAAAAAACATGCTAGCTCGATCAGCGAGAAGAGAACCTTCCAGAGAATAATAATTCTTATTTCCTAGCAATGTGACATGTGTCCTTAAAAACCGTCACCATAATCCTGCTCGAATGCTGACAATAGATCGATTGAAAAAATGAAGTTCCTCGAATTAGCCATGAGCGGCTTCGAATGGCATGAATGCGTTCCATGCATGTGTTGCTAACTTCGTAGACGAAGATCACACGTAAACTAGCAGTTACGGCACGCTTTTTTTTTCACATCATGAGGACGACAATTTAGTAAAGTAACGATAGCGTGGACATTGTTGTCATTACAACAGACAGGGATATCATGGACCCTTATCGTTCGCGTAGGACCAAATAACGTCTCCTGTGCTAGTATAGGAACAAAGTCTAAAGAAACAACCTCGATCGGAATCGAAGACCTCTGACCGACACGAGAAAAGCTATTCGGTTTGTATCAAAAAGAAAATGCATTTACGTGGCTTCATCCGGTGAATGCGTTCGATAATTGTATTCATCCTACCTATTTGTGGTCAAGTTCTAACTTCTAAACGAATATTGACAATATTAATAATTAAGTTATTCTTATTTGAAAGTATGAACATATATTTACTATGGAATCAGAGCGTGAAAGACAGAAGATTATCGGTCGATCTTATACGTTGTATGATAATAATATGTTCCTGTATATGTGTAGTACCGTCCAGACGTAGCGGAGCTTTTTGGATTATAAATGTTTCTAGATAGAGGACACACCAGCCTTTGTCCCTACATTTGATGGGTTAATGATTTGCAGTCGCACGGCTTGATACTGATACACCACTTTACGATACCTAATGAAAAAACTTAGGGCATGTAACATCATTATCAAAACCTCAAAGGCCTCATCGCATGCAGGATAATCCCGCAGAAGACTATGCTGACACAAGTATACGAACCTTGTCAATTTGATCGTGCATCGTCAGAAGACTGCGCCCATTGTATATTCCGATGTATGGTTTCATAAAATTATTGTGCGATATGGTGTGCATAACCGGAAAATTACATTCGCTGTAAACTGATATTGGGATATTGGCTTGTGACAATTATTTAGCTTTTAAGTCTAGACAGCCATCGACTATAGCTACTCAGCGTTCGTTCGGCGGCACGCGGCAAAACGCTCGCTAACCAGCTAGAATACTGTGCTAAAAAAGGTGAGCGCGACGCAAGGATCTCCATCATCGTGCAGTCTCAGTGAACTCAGTGAACAAAAGAGATATCGGCGCTTTTTGTATATCTTCAAACTGTATCCGTTATTTGAAAAGATTGGCCTTTGTCAGTGGCTTAAATACTATAATGCAAACAGATGCAGCGGTTTCGCTATCTATCTATAGGTTGGTTTTTATTTTTATTATCTACTATTTATTTTTATAGCCAATAATAAATCAGAAACGAGAAACAGGCAGGTCTCCTTTGACCTTCGGGTGTTGTTGTCGTTGTTGCTGCTGCTGTTTTAGGTTCTTCTTATTGTTTTACTCTATCGTAGATCCATAACAAACACGCTTATGTATGTAGCTTGTTTGTGTGTGTGTGTGTGTGCGTGTGTATATATGTCGATTTGGGTCCGGCTACGGTTTATTGGCACAATGTACGTATATACAACATGACAACATACTCATTACATTATGAAGGCAAACGGTCCAAAAATATAAAAGTAATATTCTCTGTGATTCTGCTAGTGCGTATGTGTGCACAAATATGCGTGTACAAACATCTAAAAATGGAAAAAAGCCAAGATCAATGTTTAGCACTATACCAGCAACGGCGGCGGCGGTAGCAGCCGCAATATAATATATAGATTAAACAGATTTTCTTTTTTGTAGAAGAAGCCGATGAAAAAAAGGAACGAATGAGGGTGTGTAGGAGAAAGCGGGCGTGGCAGCAAAGTGGGGGGGGGGATGTAGGGAGCATGAGTACAGGGGGGACTCGGTTACAAAGATGAAAGATGAGCGCAATCAACGAAATAGCTCCAGAAGATCACGACCGGTGATTCACCGCCGATGCCGGCGTTGCTATTGCTTCTACCGTTGCCACTCACTGCTGTTGGACTTCCTTCTGTAGATGCTGATACTTGTTTTTTCCTTCGTCTTAATGACAATGCGCTTGATCATATAAAGGCGAAGGCGCTGATGGTGATTGTGCGTTTTAAGATGAAAAAGGCAGGGTTCGAACCAGAATCCTAACGCGGGTATCTGTATGCTGTTATTGTTCATATCTTACGCTAAAGAGCAGTCGTATGATGGGATTCAGAATTGCGTGCCTCGATGACTTCCGTCCGGTATCGCTGTTAGGCATTCCATCAGCCCACTAGTTCACAGCACGAAACGAAGCGGGTCTATGCCCGGGTTCGAACCTAGACCACAACGTCTTTCGGAGATTAGCAGGCAAAAACGTTACCCACTGAGCTACACTGCGTGCCTGAAGTCTGGCAAAAATTCATCGGAACGCATCCACGTGAACAAGATTTTCATCTGTGGCAAGCATGTACAAATGATTCGGTGTGCAGGAGGCAGGATCGACAACCATGGGGTCTTGGGTTCGATCCCCGAGTGTAACTCTGTATTTTTCGTTTTAGCTTACCATTAAGTGGCTAGCTTACAATGATTACACTTCTCAAGCTTACTATTTTCGAAATTAGCCACCCATCACAGGACAAGCTTACTTAGGCTTTGAGTTATACAAAAGATTGTGTCCTTATGATATATATTGCCCTCTCGGATGTTAATTGTGAAGCTATCAAAATATTTAAAAGTTGACTTTAAATGTTCAGTAAGATAAACAACATGAGGATCTAATCTCAGACATGTATGGTTGCCTACCAAAACACATCTAATTTCTAATCTCTCCACTAGTACCCACAAATATTTCATGGCTGTAAGTAACTAGTTTTCGACCTTGTACTAGATCTTTAATCACATTTAGATGAAAATCACGACCGTGGAAATGCATTTTCTAAGCATTAAACTACCTTATGCCGCCATTCAGGGGAGTTGAGGAATGGATGTACTTCGGGCTGGTGGGTTTGGAAGAATTGGAGCCGTGTCATGTACAGATGATGCTGAACGACTTACATTCAACGCCTTGTAGTATTTCAATCATTGATCAAACGCTAGATTATTAGAACAGCACCTATTTTCTTCGCTAGAGCTGACATTAAGCTTTGGCCCAATCTGTGCTACTGCTGCAATATCAGATTTTGATTTACTGTCAAATCGTAAGCTCGTGTCGAAATATCGCTTTGTTGCTGACTGCACAATCGGAATACACCTAAACCATACACTGAACAATTTACTTACGTTTTTCGACAAAACGATACTCGCAACAAAGCTTACTGTTTTCATTATCGTATAATAGTAATGTTGTCACAAATGAACATTCCATTTCGTACTACTAGATATATTCTAAAAAGTCAGACCTAGAACTTACGTTACATGTACTTTATTTTTTTGTCCGTTGAAACTAGCGATCGGGAGCTTATTGATGCCTATGCACTTGTGATTTGGAAAGCCATATCTATATTCGTTATTGGTGATTTCTTTAAGAAAATCGACAGTAGGAGACGCCACTTTATCTATAGGATTTTTTGAGATGTGGAAGCAACAGCAATCATTCCGGGGCATCTGGAAGCTGAAGTCGCCGTCCTATCCGTTTTCCTTAATACGGGCCGTGACTGAAGCATGGAAGTGAAATCGTTCATCGTTGTTGAAAAGCCACACTCCATGCTATTGATTGCCGTGTCACACATCCATAAGGCTCCTCAGGAGTTTGAGACATCTGACAGGATTATCTGATTCCTTTTGAGGCAATATCTTATAATAAGAAATCGTATTTGCTATGTGTATAAGTATCCGCCTAGGCTCGAACTTATTCAGCAGTGCCCTAAAGTCGCTTATTGTCCTTTTTAACGGCATTTTTTCGCCTCCTCGTTATACTTCTCTGATGACCGCCGCAATCCGACCCATGTCTCATCTGCGGCGGCATTTTTTACCCGGTAATAGTTGCGAAATTGTTTTCAGCCGATACTACACGTGTAATCATCTGATTTAGATTAGTTTTGAAAACTAGTATTTTTTTTGTTTTTCGTTTTACCTTCAGTGTCCTTACTACAATTTCACTCAAAAGCTTTAACTATGGAATGTAATTCCCTCTGCTGCCTTGGGCCTCATAATTTAGATTCCTAAAATCATTCCATCATTTAATAAGTGTGGTTTCACTGAAACCCTTTTCGTTCAGTGTATTCATAAGTGCTCGCTAATCACAGCTAGGAACAGACAGATGGTTACTGAGTGTTGACGCTCAGCATTTAGCGACATCTAAACTCTTTGTCCTTAATGACGCTCAATCAGACTATAGCAAAAGATAAACAAGAGCCGGCGTAAATATTTCCCAGATCTTGTCTGCTAATGGATCCAGTGAATTACTCTGTGCAGACTGAAGAATGCTGGATGTTTATCCCAATTATATATAACTACAGGCAATCATAAATATAAAATCATATTTCATTTATTCAACTTCACTGCAAGTAATCAAAGAGCTTAGACAGTATCAGATGAGTACAATGAACAGTATAATGTGTGCGTATTTTCCTCGAATCTGAAGGACTTAAACTATCGTTAGACTCGTAAGATCCATGTTCCCATACATAAGAGTCCGTACTGGAACTCATGCATGGCGGAGCGACACGTCAATATATCCGGCTCGTTTATTTTGATCCGCTGATCTTAGTCGTACTCGAATCCTTATTGATTTCTCAATGTTTTTGCTTTCTTAATTTTTGAAGGTATCTAAAAGCTGAAGGCGGTGACGCGGGTTTTCGAAGAGGAGTACCGAGTCGACTAAGAAATATGCGTGGTGAACAAAGGTCGTTATTTGCAGTCCCAGTGCTGCCTTGAGAAAGAAGGCTCTGATGCAATCTAATCATTCGCTCATATAATCGTATGAAATTCTCCAGCGACTTTGTTATAGATATTTTCCGAAGTTCGTTTGCTAATTGTGCACAGTTTAAAAGTCAACTGAAGGCTTAGGCCCACGGAATAGGTAAAGATTTGGGCATGTACCCCGATTATACATAATGGTGTACAGTTGGAAATGTCTAGCTTATAAGTCCAAAGTGATTATTATTTGCAATTTACATTCACAATTAAAGCATGTACGACTGTGAAAAAAAGTTTATTCAAAAAGGACCTTGTGTATAGTTTGCTAGACTCTTCTAATTTCGGGGTAGCTAAAGCGCTTGCTGTACAGTGGTAAATTAACAGTATACTTCGTTATAAAATTAGAGCGCTGTAAGTGTATACAATCAAGTAAAAATAAAATTCGTTCAACTCACTCAAAGTGGTGTCCGTAAACGCGTTCGTTACAGATTAATTAAAGAGGTAATCCATAATCATAAATATCTATAAAGTAGATTAAAAACGACTATAATGCATAGGCGTGGATCTATCTGTTAAAGCGATCGCAAAAAAAAAACACGCACAAGAATGAATCCATGCAATGCTATGAATACTACATATATCATAAGGGTGCGGTTCTTTTGTTAGCCTACGCAAAAGCTGCATCAATCGGACTTAATTATAAATGTTAAAAAATAAATATTAAATGTATAAAAGCTCTTATTGAAAACAGACATGAATGCCTCTGTTAAGAAGAATTCATTTTTTCGTTTAGTTTAAGTCTATACTCATTTACATACAATATGTATTGTATGCTCTACAAAATTATGATCTTTTCAACTTTATTTGATACTGACTATATCCCATACACTGGCCAGATATAGACGTTTGACTTATGAGCGATAGAAAACGAAAAATTATTCTTTGTGACTCAGATCTCCTCCAGCAAACAGAAAAAATAGACATTTTTTGACGTCGACGACATGTTATGGTATCGATTCCTTGAATTCACCTATTGGTGCACAACATACAGTTCTAATAAAAAAACAAGTATGCAATCATACCACGGTTAAAGCCAAATTCAGATTTACTGAGGTAGAAAGCAGTAATATTAATAACAACAATAATTATTTTCAGGGCTAGATTTTGCCTAACTGTGAGGATAAAAGTTGAGAGTTCACAGTCAGATTTCAATTAATAATACAAAGTTAAACCCTTCACGATACTACATCGCCAAGTTTTTTTGTCTACCGAACTTGACACATTGTCCGTTAGCTGGATTCGTATAAGTAAGAGAAGCACCGTCATAGGTTTTTTTCATTTATAAGATGCATCAAAGGATGTCTTCATTTAGCTACGTAGCGCATGCTTTAAAACAATCACTAGTTGCTGTTGTAGGCCTTGCTAGTACATAAGAATAAACAGTGCTTGTCGTAGTGTTCATAGCCCAAACATATCTACTGTAGTATTGTCCAGCATGTTCACATAGCTTTCATATCGAAAATTCCTCGACCTAATAAACAGCCCATATAATGTAATCTATATGAGAATAGCATATTTAAAACAAATCGATCTAGTCTATCAGCAGAGGTGCTTTCGAGGTCCTGAAAGTTTGTATAAGCGAAACGTTTAAAGAGGTTGGTCTAAATACTAGCAGCCTGTCGCGATCACTGCACCAGAGATTGGTGTTTTACCGGCTGTTGATCTTTAGGCAGAACTGTATCTTATGCCACATATTCCTCCGACACACGGATCAAAACGCACAGATGTTACGAAACACATCCTGCGCTTAATTGTAGTATTGCAACATATTTCCTTCCCAGCGTATTCGATTCTGAACGAACTTTGTTGCCAGATGGTAGTATCGGAAAAAGGTTAAGTTCCGTGTATATTTATCATAAACACTTATCTATGCAGCGCCTCGATCAAAACAACATTTCATCTTGAACGTTGCTCCGAAAACCGACTCGAACGTTAAATTAGAAAAATCGTTCCCCAACCAACAGTTTCGTGTTCTGATGGCCGTTATTTATTACATACTGCGTACGCACATACTGCATATACAGTGGTACCTGTATATGCAGTATGTACGTACACGTAACGAACCACATCTGCATTCGCTAGTACCTTGCAATTACACACTTAAAAATCTGCCTTAAAAAGTCATGACATGACTTTTGCTCTACTATCGCAGCAGCAGCAGCAGCAGTACTACTTTATATTGTTGACATACATGACCCTCTTCCATCAAACAGAACAGGACCAGAAAAGGATGAAAAAGTTATCAAAGATATTACTTAACCATCTACGGGATTAACGCATTTCGTCGGTCTATTGTCCGTCATGCTGACACCTACGCAGATAGAGGAAATATGTCATTCTGAGTATTACAAAATAGCAAAAAATTAGTAGCGACGACACTTCATTTCGGTGAAAGATTCACCAGCACTAACGACACAACCGGCCGTTGCCGCCATAACTCGCCACCCGCTGCTAAATGATTACACGTAATCTTAGCCAAGGAACAAGACAACAGTTCAGGTAGCAGAAAATGAAAGTTTCACCACTCTTCTAAGCTTATCTTTTTCTTTTCAACTTCTGCGCGACAAACCAGAGGGTGATAACCTGTAACAAAAGTGTCCCATCGCTGGTCCCTTAGTAGACAGACCTCGTATGTGCAAGATATCAGCGTCGCTTTACGATGGGTACGATTGTTCCATGGCCATCTAATCACCTTGCTGTCTGTCTAATTGCCCATTTGACGTTAACGTTAGCCCCCGACGGACACGCTCTCACATACTTATTGGGGAAAAAGGCAAGAGACGGCGAAAGCAAGTTTTTACCAGCGTTTATGTGAAAAAAAATCATATTTTTCTTCTATGAAATAATGCTATTCGATTCTTATCAAAGTATAATTGACTCGGTGCTAAAGTACTTTGACACACTTCACAAATATTATTGGTAGCATCAATGTGAAGTTCGTGAGGTCGCGTTGTTGTGCTTATGAACGAGACGAATAAAGGAAAGCTATTTTGTTCCTGGGTCATAGGATTTAACTAGATTTATAGCTGGCGTGGCGTAAATTCAGATGCTTTATAGCAGTAGAACTATAGTCGAATGTGTATATTTTTTAATCAGATAAAGAGAACTCAGCTGTTACAGTTACCAAACGAAGAGCCATATGCCTAATACACTTTCAACGACCAATAATTCAAACATTGTAAGATCTATTGTACGTACAAGGCCAAATTACTATTATGTATAAGTATGATGGTAACCCTGTATTTCATAAACTTACAGCCACACACTTCGGCAACGTATTCTGGATAGTGTCAGAATAGTGTGATGTAATGCACTGAGGTGCGAGTTACGATTGTTCTTAAAAACGGACGTAAGTAGCACTGCAAGCGCATGGCTTTTGGCATTGTATTTGGAGCAGTTATTACCTTGTAGGTTTTCTTGTGTGTATATCGCGTTCGCCCGACGTGCTTTTTGGACGAGCTATTTCTTCCATTGAGTATAGTAAACAATTGGCTCATATAGGAGAAATTTTACAGACAACCAGTAATTTCAATGCCGCTCCCATGCGTATGTCCACACGCCTGATATGTTCCATATTCCTATATTCAAGCGAACCAATATGCTATACATGCGCTTTAAAGAAAACAGCAAACTGAGATAAGTATAGCCACTGCAGGTCATCTAACATATGTCCGTTATTCTATTGCAAACGTGTCGCCAACGCTCGCGCATGATCCGATCATGAAAACGTCAATGGAACACCGCTGGAGCGTCCCTTGATTTATAAGCGTAGTCTTCAAACGCGGCGGGTAGCAAGGCAGAAAGCAACAACTAGAAACCGATATTCCGAGTGCGCTTAGTGCGACAGGTACATCCCGTGAAAGATTTGATGGACGTCCAACAGTGGGGCTGTTGCTTCCGACTAACAAGATGTATATTTCGTCATTCTAACAGTTTGATATACTTACAGCGCATACGCGGTGTTGTTACTGCATAGTGACAGCTTATATATTTATATATATATATATATATGTATATATATATATATATATAAAAAATTACAGTTGACCTAAAACTTAGCAATGGACTATAATACCGACGCGAGTACTCCTCACATTTGGCAATTTTTTCAGTATCTATTAATAGTTATTATATATCTGAGCATATGTTAAACACCAACGACTCACAAGTAGACGCCCTTACATACAGTATTAAAAATCTCGCTCTAAGAATAAACCTCGTTGAATAGTATGACAGCATACGTGCTTAACAAATTCTAATGGCGACATTTTTCGGGTTTGTTCTTCTGTTACCTCAAAGAAGCCATAACGTAGAGACGAAAAAGTTGAAACGTAAAAACGATTTCTGGGAGAGCGCAGTACACTCTAGAGAAGACTTTACAGCAGAGGCCTTAGTTACTTCAAATGAAGAATGAAGGTTCTTACAGAAATACTTGGCCTTGTCGGCCATTCCATCAATATGCACAGTAGGCACTTTGAGATACGCTAAAGAGATAAAATAGATGAAAGCACGATTACAACACATGAAATAGAATGACCCAGTGTGCGATACTTTCGTGTATAACACTAAAAATCTCTCCCTGTATAAATGATATAAACTATCAAAAACCAATGATGTTAAAATATTGCCTTTTTATTGGAAATATTAGTACAGAATAAGCAACAAATCTTGCCGAACCTTCCTTCGTTACGAATATTCAAATCCTAACGGTGCAACGTAAAACATGGAGCATTAGAAAGATGCTATAGTAAAGTGAAATTTGTTTTGTCAATATCGTACAATGGCAACAAACACGCTTAGCAGTAATCTGACGTGGTCCATAAAGCTGTGGTAACAAAATCGTCAGAAAAGTAGGAACGTATAGTTAGATAACCGATGGATTATGGTGTAGATTAATCAGATGCGGAAAGTCGACTTTCGAAAACAAGTACCGTCATAAAGATATCTTACATCGTGCCGATATATTAATTGGTCCGCATAAGGACGCGTAAAAGTCCATCGACCTTTTCGGGTGACGATGGTCTATTGGCTTGTTCGCCAGTCAGCTGCTAGGATCTCTGAGCAAACGAGTTTACCGCATTAAATATTGCCGGATCTGGTGACAAAAAGTTGTTGAATGGGCGCGTGAATGGTTTTGCACGCCCACAAGGTCGTTCGCTAACAACAGCGACCACTGCTGAAGTTGCCATGTCGAACCGGAACAATGTCAACAACAGCGATAGTCCGGGAAGGATAAACATTAACAGCCGCGCCGCAATGACAAGGCCCGATGTGCGTTACAAGAAATATTACAAACGTTGTCGCCATCAGCTGCAGGCAGCACAACGCCTCAAATGGAAGCGAACTGAAATCGAATCGATATCGATTTATAAACAAACGTGATGATATAACATTCCCATTTCTTTGGGATAACAATAAATCTAAACATCCTCTTATCAAACATTCGGTTGACTTAGCACTCACTTCTTCACTTCAAAGTGATTTACTGGTTAATATAGATATATTCATATTACGAGCTAAAACGTCTTAAATACGTCTGTTAACTGAATGTAGCACATACGTTGATTATTACCAGGTTGCGAAGTAAATCCTATTAGTCAAGTCCTCATTTTAGCCGAGGTATCCTTGGCCCATCCACTTGTTTCCTTTAAATCTTTTAGGCAAATCATCACAGGGTCCTATTCCGTCTCGTATGTCTACAGACAGTGAGTAGATTATATAAAGGTTGACCTGTAAACATTTCAACTCGAAAACCTTCATTACTATTTAAAACCATCAAAAAATATCTAAAATCTTGCAACGTAAATAATTTATTAAATTAATAGCGCACGTTTTAAACGCCGATGTCGATTGTCATGTTGACATCGCCAATCACCAGATTAATTCGACACAAACATTTCTAGACGATCGAGGTCCACTATTTCCTTAGAATCAGCAGAATAATCTTTGTCTATTTCGGGTGAACAGTTTGTATATATATACACGTACAAGTTATGCTGAACTACATTTGTCTATTCAAATACAAATGATTATATCGATTGACCTGCTGTCTGTATCGTCGGGAATCATCAATCGTTTGGTGTCGCTGGGCCAACAACACGTGTGTTCCCACGATTACGCTCCTCGTCCATAAATGGTTATGTAAGTGCGCTTCAAACGTTGTGAAGTATGCAAAAGCGACTAAGAACGACTTCATAAACTGAAGCAAACAAAATGCATGTGGGACGTTGCCCTTATTGAAACTAAATTTTATGCATGAACGCTAGCTATCAAGATTTGGACAAGAGTAATAATATTGTGTTTTCAATATCTAGTCATTGCTATGAAAATGTGCCACGAAACCGTAACCCATGGACAAGAATATCGCTAACAAATGGAACTTCCAGCAAAAATAATAGTTCTAGTGGCGAGTCTCACAGTATTCTGCGCAGAGAAAATCCTCGTCTAGATTTTGACCGATGGGAAAAATACATTGGTAAAAATACAGCGCGGTTGCTAATGGCGGCCACTAATTTATTTAACAACAGGAATAGATATATTCATACATTTCTGTTTGGTTTCCGCTTAGAAAATACGTCGCATGTTTAGTCGAAACCGGCGGTCATAAAAGAAAAGCGGTTCAAAGGGCGCTTTCCGACGAATCAAACTGGTCTTGATGGTCGCATTAAAATACTCTTTTTATGAATCTGTCGACACTTTCTAGCCACAGTAAACAACCGATAAGGAGACGGCGCTTTCGCTCAACACAAACTATTTAGCGCACGATACCTGTAATGGAAATCTTAAGCTTGTCAATATGTATTACTAAGCAACTCAACAAGTATGTGTATATATATATATTAAAGAAATACTGTATCTCTGTCTGAATTCCCGCCTAAATACGAGGCACGTTATTCTTGAAGAGGGATTGGAACGAATTAGATTCAATGAGCCATCCGAGATGTGAGGGACCACCGGCAATGCCGGTCGCATGTCTGTGATCGACGCCTCCGGCAAATCGTATCCTTATAGTTTTGCACCTTCCATTGATTTCTAATACGTTCCAGTGTACTTGGTTTCTTTATTTCTCCACTGTACGGTAAATGATTAATACAGACTGACAAGCGTACAATAGTTACATCCCATATTTGCGCTTTATTTCTTGTCATAAGACCAAAAATAACAATACATATGTAAATACTGAAGTGGATTCATTTATGTCATTATCCCGACTATATCCTAGTGGAGTTTCACCGACGCAGTGTGCTTATCGTAACATTTCTTTTTCTGAAATTCCATGTATCGGCTAGATGCCACGTGTTGTAACAGATAAATGACAAGAAGCGCTTTGATGGATAGAAAGATACAGAGGGGAGTATAGTAATATGACCGTTGCACAACCTGCGGACGGTTTGATCTATTTCTTACGTTGAGCATCCTCATTTACATTGAGTTGTTGATCTTTATCTCTTAGATAGGAGAAGACAGCTTTGAAAAATACTTTTAATAGATTAGAAACCTAGAGTCATATACGCCGTTTTTAAGTTAATGCCGAAATTGACATAACATGGATTGTAGATAGATAGATATATATCGTTCCGAAATAGTAGAAAACGCTGCGCGAAATGATCCTACGAAGTCATCTGATGAGTAATCCATTGATTTCGTAAAACGGGCGCACCATAGACTACAAATCTGTTTTCAAATGGGAATATATAGGTACATAGGTAGACGAATCTCTAGGCTGTCGGGAGCAACGCGTTCAATAGCGAGCAATTTCAACCGATGAATAGAAGCCTGAATACATATTTATATTTATACATGTATATATATATATATATATATATAAATATGACGAAATATTTTCTTTTTCATAGTATGATAGAGTAGCCCAGCACAGCACACCAAGATCAAGTATTTTTCTTTTCTTTTAAAGAGAAAAACTAGAAAAATGATATATTCGCCCCGGGGAAAGTAGTGGAACAAAGGATTTATTATCAATACCATGAGCTTCCTTTTTCTATACGCTTTTATAAAGTAGTTTGCTAGGTGTTTGAAATTAGGCGCTTCGTTTATGCGATAATCTTTTTTGGTATCAGGAAGCGACAGAAACGAGATCAATATTCTGCATTTATCTCCTGACCAGAAACTATTCATGAGGATGATTTCATTAAATGATGATACAAAGATAAGCTTCCTAACTTGATGAATGTCAACGTTATCCGATTTCCCAATAGAATATACGTATTAATTTTATTTCGACAAATCTCAAAACCAATAACAAGATCTGCCTTTGCTCAAGTAGGAAACATCTTATTCAGATATATAAGCTCCTTATTGGTAAAATATCAGGTAAAAAAGCTTAGCACGTGCGAACCAGTGTGGCCAGCAGTATTACGTTGGCGGCAGTAGAGCATCAATATTATGTGATTAGTTGGTGGCTTCAAATCATACAATTTAAATGGTACCGAAGAAAGGTTTTTTCTACGACAGGTACTTTGTTTAACGTCACTTAATAACATGAAATGTGCATTAGATAAGTTGTCTTCTGCCACGTTTCAACTGTATTTAAAACGATGTCCTGAAGAATTAAAGCGTGATATTCTCAGAGCTACTAGGCACGCAATACTAGCATGATTTTGTATTTTAGCCACTGAAGTATGATTTTCTTATAAATCCGCTTTGGAATCATTCTACTGTTGTTATGCGCTGTGACTGACTCTAAAGCGATGGATCCTATAACGCATAATTCCTGACTTCAAATCCACCCTCTATTTTTTTGAGTAAATCTATAGCAACTCTTTCACCTTTTGAAAAGTTTGCAGGTGATTATAAATAACCAGAGTAATTGATCACGTAGGCGCATGTTATCGCAATAAACATGTCCTTTAGTGATCTAAAAATCAGCAAAATAATCTTTAATCACATCAAAAACTGGTAAGGAATAATTACCAGAAAGCCGAATGACGTTTATGTAATTTTGAAATATCTAACAGTAGGCTTTATATATTTGTACATAAGGAATTGGAGACTGTATCTGCCGTATGGACCCATTTAGCCTTATAATTTAAAATTAAATGTACGCTGTGTATTTGTGATTACTGAACTCACAACGACTTCTGAGATAACGAAATGTTCGACTATAGAATAATATAACAATAATGAACTTCTAACTACATCTAACGTATAGTTGACTTCGTTTGCACGGCCACTATTAATAGACAAATAAATATCCTGACTCAGGCCCCATGAAGTGTTAGAATCAATAAATTAGTCCTTTTGCAGTACACGTTAGAGCCTTTTGCGCGGATGTCGATTACATCAATAGCTTTCCGTACAGTAGAAGAAAATAGCACATAAAGGTATGCACGCTGTGAGCACACATGACGGGCGACATGTGTCAAAACCTTATCTCTAGTGGTAATTGATATACATCTATTAATATTATGCACTTACACTATACAACCAGTGTGGACAAAGGAAGTCTATTTGTCACTGATAATATTCTTGAAAAGACTATTTGCTTGAGAATGTCTTTTGACTGGCTGACCAGTGTTGGTTAAAAAAATTACGGAACAAACACCCTTCACGTTCTACACCTAATTTCTTTTATTTGCGCCGTTAGCTGTGCATAAGCAGCTGGCTGCGATGCCACAAAAGTACACCATCACACGTAATAGGTTATTGTGAAACGAAGATGAGTGGAGCCAAGCGACTGTGTTATATAGACCAAATAAGCGTTTCAAATCCGATACTTTAGCTGTTAGCCATTACTTCAGATTACTATTTGAATCCTAACACGAGGCAAAGGTGTTTACTTCCGGGTTTAAACCTAGACCACCAAGTGTCCCTACGTTTAGTAGCCAAATAAATTACTACTGCGCTATCACATAGATGCTGGGCGAACCCAATTGACCCCGTAGTCGTACTGGCCCGACTCGTCTGTCGTTTTCCCCATTAACTAGATGCCTGCTAGCGACCTGTGAATAAGCACTGCCAGCGGTCTAAGTAATCAAAACGTAAGCAGCGCTGTCACAAGCTGACGTCTGATAAGTGAATGAACTAATGAAATAGACTAAACTTGCTTTCGAGTTATTAACCGAAATGCCTAGCTTATACATAAGGTAAATGACTTAAGCTACGGCATGAGCTGGCGGTATTTGATGGGGTAACAGATTAAAGTTAGTTGCTTCGTAGTACTGCTCTATAAACCGCCCGCCAGATTGGCGGGAGCTACCCGGAGTACTGTGCCCCTCACCAGACTATTGCACGGAACTCGAAAAGCAAGACACACCCGAGGGAGAAACTCTACCGGGTGATCAGTAGTAGTGAAAACATCTGATTGTCGTAGACTCTCTCTGTGAGTGCGCCACTCCACGAGACCTTTCACGGACTCAGTGTATTTGCTCCACCGAATAAATCCTAATGTGTGTGCTTGTGTGAAAGAATGTTTCGCTCTTAATGTAATCTATTCAGTATCGAATCCTCTTAACAAGTAAAATTTATTGAAGACTAGATTGTTTTCCAAATATCTGTTTGGGTCAGTAAAGAAGTCACTAACTCCTCCTTACTGTTGAACAAAAAATCTCAGTGCGAGTGAAGTTCTGAGTCCGTGAGTAGGTCTAACCTGAGGTGAAGACCAAATCGTAAGTTGACTGAGACAAAGTTCAAGGTTGTGCTTTAAACTTGGACACATTGTATTTGTTGGGCTAGTCACATATCTTACCTGCTAATTTCTCTGTTTATCTATTGTTGTCCTGCGCAGTATGAGCGCTATAGTATAAATAAAGAACATTCTATCAGCAGACAAATCGTGGCGAACGGCAGACGAAAACTGGTTCCTACATTCTACTTTCTGTTAATGTCAATAGATGATCAGATTCTTTGTAGGCATCTGTGATATAACGGAGTTGCTCGAAATAGATCAGTTCGCGATAAGGCGGCCGTACGCAGTGAATGTTTGAGTGTGGTCCAAGTTCATAACTGCTTCTCTTTCATCGGATTCTCGTTTGGTTGTTGCAACAATGTTTCATTCTAGAATTCACTCAGTGGAGTTCTAAAGTGAGTTGGTAGCAGAACGAGGTTTAAGAGTAACCTCAAGTGCACCGACCATCTATTTAGAAACGCAGAGATGAGTAACGACTATGTCATCGTGGATTCGGGGGCGAACCTGGCCAACAAAAAATTTCAACGAGACCTTGACCAGGTGTTAGATCGCGCATTAAATGCGGGTGTTAAGAAACTCGTCGTTCTGAGTAGCTCCGAGAAATCGGCCCGCGAAGCCCTGCGCCTTACCAGGTACGTGTCTATCGAATTGTTACGCTACATTGCATAAGACCTTAATATAGTCCTTTTTTTCTTCTAGTCCACATGAGACTATAATATATTTTTCTTGTTTCACATACCGTTAAAATTCTAACGTAGCGATAGGAAGCAGTTTTTTCCTTTCTTTTTTTTTACATTTTTGAACGGGCACTCAGCTTGAGCCCCGATTGAGTCTCGATATGATTATGAGATAACGTATTTTACAGAGTAAAAATATGATATACTACAACAACATATTTTTAGTCCTCAACGTAAATCGATATTAATTCTTATCGTTTAAATTTGCACCGCAAAGGTTAAGTTTTATACGCGAATTCACGTTTCTAAGCGGCCTGTGCTGCAAACATCTTTACGCAAAGCTTTTTCGTCAGAACATATGGTGGGTTAGAGTCATCTACAGTCATTTAACATGGTCCTAGCCAGGGAGTTGTTTGGTGGTATTCCGACTGCAGAGCTGAATCATAAATTTGGTCTCTTGTTTACTGTTGAAGTTCTACGTTGAGTTCGACTCAAAAGTCAAGACGTATATTTGGTTGTTGTCACGGTTTTGATTACTGCTGAATCGCTAGGACCGCTATTATACTACCTTTATTATCAGAGTAATAGTATTCCGCTGATAGGCACTCGTTGCCGTTGCTGGTGAAATCTATTTTATGTCCAAGACATGTAACTTTATATCACCAAATATTTCGGGCTTCCCCTGAATGCATAACACTTCCTTTGATAAATAAAGTTAAACAGTTAACACATATTCTCAATAATAATAATAACACAATTATTTCATGTTTATACTGTTTATTTGGACATCGCGGTATTCAACTGCGCGGCTTTTTACCAGAGTCTTTAGCCGCTGAGGTCGATTGAATATGCGTTTTTAATTTTTAAGTAAAATAGAATTTCTTTCAACTTTAAAAAAAAAAAAATATATATA
>NW_019214246.1:34654-80882 GCF_002532875.2 Varroa jacobsoni
TATATATATATATATTTTTTTTTTTTTTTTTCACGGTGTTGTCACGGTGTTGTTTAACAAATGAAGTTAACAACCCAGCAAGCATTTTTCCTATGACCCCGATGGCGGTCGCTCGATTTAGTCTCATCAGTTTCAAATACGATTTCCCCTGTCCGTGTCAACAGACAACGTGTATTGCTACTCGAAGGGATACGGCCGAGTACAGATAACAACAAATCCATATTATAAAACATCTCCAAAAAGCTGAATTGTTAATTACAAGTTGTGTTTAGCGGTCTTTCCCCTACGGTGCTTTTATGCCGTATGCGCGCGTATGCGTATGCATGCAATTAGTAAGAGTATGTGGTTTTGTAACCCGTTTTCTCGTCTCAAGAAATTTGGGTACCCACCTTTTCAAATAGGTTGATTGCCTGTGAACGTAGTCGATACTTTGACAGTTATCGTGGCGCGAACAACGCCAGCCGCGACGTAGCCACCAGCTGATTACGTGGATATAGTGATACTGTCACGCTGGCAATGGCAATGACAGTGGAAGGAACTACGACTGACTGATCAGCGCACCAAGTCCAAATAACTGGACTTTAAAAAAGTGCTGCCGTTCCACCAATGACTGAATGACAAGGTTTCACGACGAAGCGCGCCAGCAAAAGAAGGACGGCTGTAACAGTGTCATTGACGTGTGGCTGCTGTTACCTCTGGTACCGTTATCACTGACACAGTGACGCCGTCACATTGACACGCAAAGTGAAGCGACTACGACGTGCACTCCGGTGGTCATTCGACATATTATAGTACGTTATAAAGCATAAAGCTGGATTCAATGTCGTGTTTGTTGTTCCCGTTGGCGGCCTTGCAACCGCACAATTGCGGTTCGATGCGGCATCAGAACAAATATCTCAACCAACAAGAGGTAGCTAATAATTGTCGTAGCAGTAACCACACTGGTGACCATGATAACAGAAAATATCGGCACAACGCCCATAGCAAAAGGTTACATTCAAATCCGGGCGAATTTAAAGACAATATAAACAGAGCAGGTATGTGAAAAGCTGAATTTGATTGTAACAAATGACTGACAGACAGATAGATAGATAGAAAAAAGGTATGGAGAGAGAAAGGCGCTACGGGTAATATGGGCGGACGAACGTTACAGAGATGATTCTGAGAGCAGTCGGGGCAGATGTTTTAGCTCTGGTTACGGGGACTGTCGCTACGGCCAGAATCTGTGATGTCATTTGGTGGGCAGTAACAGGCCTCTCGCTATTATGGTGACGATTATCACTGTCGCTGCTTGTATTGGCTTTATCATAGCAAAAGTAGTAGCGAAATGAGTAGCGCCAGTGATTGGTAATCAGACGCACAGCATTAACATTCACGTGTTATCTATTACGAACTTTTCTAGGTTAAGGGTTACCCTTCTCGTAGATATGCTCGCTAAATATGTCAACCATGATACGCAAAACCGTAACCCCCATTCACGTCCCTTTTCATATATATATATATATATATATATATACGCGTTGATTCAATAGAAGGGGTTCGTGAATAGCTGTGTATAGAACAGACGACGCATGTGCTGTCATGGACAAGGAATCAGCTCATCAGTTTTCATCCGTAATGTAGTGCTCGTGTGTTCTAACATCATTATTTTATTGACGTTGAATGACTTTAGTACACAATTTAATAAATTTGTTGGGAATTGTCACTCGTGTTTACTACGATGGCTTTCAGTCAAATGGTTATAAATTTACCGATATATGAGTATTCAACCTTATTTGTTTAAGCATTGTCTGCCATCGGCACTTATAAATTTTTCGATACAGTCATCGCAAATGGGACGAATTCTACTAACATGCACGATATTAAATCGCTCTGACTAGCATATAGGAATGTGACCATACATAGAAGACGATAATGCGTCTTGATGTATCCACTAAGATAGAGCTTATGAAGAAGCCAAATATTTGCAGGTATCATTATAGAAAATTATTGAAGATTGCGTAATGAATTTATATTTAATGCCTACTTTATCATTAAAGTGCTATATGTTTACCTGTTAAAGAGATATTTACAACGACATGGACGCAAAAAATCACATATCCAGTACGAATAATGTAATTTACGCAGAAGCGAACCTCATATCAACGGGCTCGAAATCAAAATGTCACGTAATAAGGACAAACCAGCTTTGCTTGCTTTTAAGAGCTCTGGAGAACTGCTACGTGTAAAATCTATTTAGACAATGTAATGCCAGCAATGATAGCCCGCAGGTTATCGGTTCGCCCGAATCATATTTGGCTAAATTCTCGTGATGACCATTATTGCACAATCTGCTAATAAAATAAAACTAAAATTGAGAATTTCAAGCAGGACAAGCATTTAATAAGTGAAGACACATGGGCCTGGTAGCGCTGTACATATTTGGTAATATGATACAGATAAACTTTTAATCACATTAATAAACAATTAAAAATTTAACAAAAGTTAGGGAAACTAAACCTTCTTCGGGTGTTTTCATTCAATACCTTCCATCGCCAATTCAGATCACGATTCTAGCAATTTTTTGACAGATAACCTTGTTGTACAATGCTCTGATACTACGCACAGTATGTGTAAACAGTCTTAACAGTAGTGTAAAAAATAAAATAAGTATAAGAAAAATATCTCTTGTGATAATGAATGATCAGTGGGCTCTCTGCAAATTAGCGCGTTAAATAGCTAAGCAATAGCCGCTTGTCAGTCAAATGATTCTTCGTGCCGCGTACCCTTAAGGTTAAATGCCACAACATAATTTCTATTTCTCACGCCTCATATGACGTGTCGTATACATGTGCGATTACGAGTCACTGACGAATGAAGAAAATGAAGATCATTCCCAGAATCGATACCATGAGATATAACACCAGTGCGCGCGTTAGCATGCAATAGCGTATAGGCATTAGTATTTTTACACCTTAACGGATCAGTATCGCTGGTTTATGGTACCGTTATTTCATAGACACTTATTCGTCGGGCATATATAATTAATAAATTCAGTCTGAATCCATATTCTTTCGATGACAATTGCGCTCCAGATACAAGTCCTTTAACGAGAGTAGAACACTACGCGCATGTCATTATTAGTGTCTATAGTATTATACATACAACATCGATATATTACATTGTGCCTATTTTAGTGTCACCAACGACTTTGATATAGGCAATACCCTAACAAATGTAATAATATCTTTGATGTCTAATACGCTTCTTACATGGTTTTGTCTAGCTAGTATAAATTCTATTGTTTGAATGCGTATTATGAACGTTTTTGGAGAAGACGGCACATTTTTGTAATAATGTTACAAGGTATGTCGGTTTTTACTCTATTAAAAAAAAAAAAAGTAGAAAGTTTCATAATTTACCCACTTGAGTTCGATTTTTGTATGAGCGGAAGAAGTGTGCAGCAAAATATTTACTTGCCAAGATATGATAAATATATGTATGTATATTTTTGAGTTTGGGTACAGTGTTACAAAATTGTGCCAAGGAACGGATATAAGTTTTTAAAGATCGTCATTGACGCGTTCCGCGTGAATCAGGTATGTACGTATATATATATGTGTGTATTATGGTTTTCATACCTTTCATGTAGGGCTTTTTATTAAATTGGGTTAGGAACAACAGTGTTACTGCAACGAAAGGAGTGACATCCTCATGTTCTTTATTTTTATATGTCATGTAATTCTTATTTATAATACAAATAAAATACATAACGTAATTGCGAAAAATTTATAATACGTAATATCCTTACACGGTTTGCGATATTTTTGCTATCGTATGGGATGACTTCTAAGCATGGAGTGAAGTATTGTTGTAATACTGAACCTATATTGCGGGCGAGCCACATCTAAAACCACTACTAAGATAGGTATGAAGTTTTAAAACGGGTTCTTATACTCTGGTAATAATAAAGCGTCATATTAGGTTCATTGCAGTGTTCCTGGCAAACTTGTCCTATACGTTTAGTTTTCTTCAACACAATGAATAAAACTAAATAGTCTTTCCGATTTGTGCGGATAAACGTTTACAATAGAAAGCCTGTTCGGCTCGATGTCATCTAATCCGACAACTCAGCTTTGGCCCATTGCATCCTAGAGTGTGAAAGATGAAGATTCGGTCTTTATCTTACATCCATACAACGACGGTCTGGGCTAGTATGCGTTCCTTTTTTGCTTCATAATAAGTGTTAACCAGTAGCAGCGTGCCAAAAAGCATATACATTTACACATACAAATTGGCCTACGCTATTGAAAAAAATTTAATTTCTCTATTTTACGTTATAAATTGACCTTATCTGCAGATGTATTTTTGCGATAGCACTAAAAAAACTTTTCTATGCCATTTTGCTTTGCACTACAGACAAAGATTTCTTTCATTATCGAATTACTTGTATGATATAATATATTAGCAAGACATAGCTTAGCAACTCAACGTGTCGTCTGAGGAAAACAGTGGTTCTACAAGTAAAGCTTTATTCGTCAATCCGCACATCTCCATAAAGAATCATTTTGAATGTTAATTTTTCTATAAACAGTGTACACACTTTACAAATATATGTATACAAACCTCATACATCAACTACTTTAGGTTTCCATGCGCGCAATATATCTCAGAAGCAGGCACATTAGCGTATTTTCAAGTGCTGCATTGTTCGCGCTCAAAGCGTTTGAAATTCGCAACAGATTCAACTCCGAAGGTTATTATCGTGGGCCTATCCACATATATGTTTTAGTATACTTGTCTATGAAAGCCGTACTCGGACAGCGATGCACCGACAATAAACCTTGGACCACGCAGAACCGGTGGTCTAGTACTCCTTGATATTATCGGATCAGTTCAAGTTACTTAGTTGCTGGCTCAATCAGACATCCGTTGATGTCTGAGCGAGGCATTCGCGATCTTTTCTTTTGAACAAAACTGCAGTAAATAGTGACACAATATGGTGAACCTTACAAGAATTCAATGCTAAGCAACCCAATTCAGTCGATACCGCTGAAGCAAACAAACCAAACAAACAGGAAAGGATTAGCTTGCTGCCATGGGTCGTTCTTAGTCAGAAGACCCGCAGTAACGACTCCATTCTTTGTCGTCTTCGCTTTAGTCAACCGGTTTGTATATCTGTTTTTATCTTACCTAGAGAACAGAACAGCGACTGCAAACGCCAAAAGTCAACAGTAGTTGCCCAACCTCGCGTATTCCTCATCTCGCGCCTCCAGTCGAGTTGTTCACAGCCCGTAAAGTAAACGTGCACAAAGAAGAGAATCTATAAAAGAGTACTAAATAAAGAAACTTTCGGAAAAGATAGAGAGCGCCACGGAATGAAAACGTTGATGCGAACGGGGATTTAGAGTTTGTTTATTCTTGTCTTTATCATCGGATATTTATTTGTTGTTCCTGTTACTTCCTCATGCTCGTGCCTTAACTCCAATGAATTCAAGAACTCGCTGTTTACCGACTGCTAAAAATCTGATACACAAGTAGAAACAGGCTCTTCATAATCTCTACCACGTCAACAGTGTACGTGCCTTTATATATATAGATGTATGTACGTAGGTGCTTAGAATATGTGCATAGACATAAACGACCGAAGCGATGCTTTCGTCTTGTTTCTGGCCAAACGGCAGTCTAGAACAGGCTTGCCTGTATCTCTGTGTATATTGGCTAGAAGAAACGCTATTCTCCTTACTGAATCAATATTTCATTATATACCGAATCTAGAGTCTAGAGACAAACAATTGAAAAGGTCACGCTTTATTGGCCTCTATCGTCGTTGAAAAAGTGCAATTGTCAAGCATAGCATAATAGCTGGGCAGCGGTCTTATGCACAACACCATGGAAGCTTAATGTAACGGAATAAAGTTGACGATATCCTATTGTCTGACTAGATCAGTAAATACGGATAACGACACTTGCGCAATCTGCGTTGGTTTTACAGTGAAAAAGCGCGAGCGTGCCTTATAATATATATGAACATAGATCTCATACTTATTATAAAGTCGACATCACATTGAATACTAAAGGATTAGCGATACCTCTCTTTTACTGCGGGAAGTGATGTGAGCGAGTCTGAGGGTTGTCAGTTAGGAAAATGCAGTTGAGACTCGTACAGGAGCAATTTTCAGCTCCTGTGTTACATTTTTTAACTATGCAAGTTATAGTTGGAAGCAGCGGCTTTTTTATTCATGATTGAGCTAAATATCGGCTATAGCCTCAAAATACCTGGAAAAATATTCAAAATATTACAAACAAACAAACAAAGTATTTTTAGCAAATAGTTATAATTGAACCTAAACATAGGTCTGCAAACAACATGGGTCATGCTGTAGATAAAGCAAATTACTGGGCATCTGTCTGGATGTCGTTGGCATTCCCAGGTGTAAGATTGCGCAGTGACCATGCTAGTTGTGCAGTGAAAGCTGGAGTTACGCTCTAATTTAAGTGGTTATATGGGTTTCCCGATGCCCACGTTGCAATATGAACTACAAATTAAGAAACGCGTGCGCCTTGTGACCACCCTATTTTGAAGTACGTATATCATATTGCATGATCGTAGTTACGACGCGGGTTGTGTTTTTCCTCGTCGACAAGTTTCCTCGACTTTTTTTCAGTTGCTTCCTCTGACATTTCGAAGCTTCTTACTATATAAATATCTAATGAACGAAAAGGAAGGCAAACATTATGCAGATGAAGCAGTGAAGTCTTTGATGGTTACGACACATTGACAACTTCGTGACAATCCATCGTATAGCAAACAAGCGTATTTAAACAAGAGTTTTTTTTTTCTCTTTCCCGATCAAACTCCAACACAGTAACAGGCAAAATGGGCTCAAAAACAGCTCCTACCTGCGTATTGCCTTTCACTATGCGGAGCATTAATAGATAACACAGGCCACTGTGCGCTTGTCGTGGTAATAAGTTGCTTCAGCGAGTTTCCCTGTTGCTATTTGAGAATACCCAAACACATTTTCATAAAGGACCGCTTTCCAGTTATCCTATGCATAGAACATTAACCTTTAATCATAATTAAACAAGCCTAAGGAATTTTTAATACTCTCTATAATAATGTAATGATGAGAATGAAAAAAAGTTAGTAACTAATTTTGGGTAAATTATTTGCTTTATTGTTTGCATATACCAACGGAGTAATACGACTCGCGTCAGTATGTTTAGCACGGGCTTTTGTTAAATCTCACATAAAAGATAATCTTTACAGAAAAACACCTCGACTTCCTTGTAAAGTGCGGTTTGTATTTGTCAGGCGCAAGTTTCGTCTACAAGTCAAACTAAGTCAACAACCGCAGGTGCGGTTTGTTAACTCTGTACTGCGCGCAGTCATGCTAACTCTCAAATCCTGCCTCTGCGTTAATGGAAAACCTCTTTGTGTGCCTAATAATTCCCATTGCAGTCTACGTTGTGTACTGACTATTTACTCGGTGACAGTCAGCTGATTGGCCAGCAGACAGTATCTCTAATTACGCTTTGCCTTCAACGATTTATGCACTTGTCGCTAACAGATCTCACGCATGTCCTATGATCCATAATGAACGCATGTAGACTGACAGAATCGTTCATGTGTATCTCTCAAAGAAAAAGGTAGTATATTTGTTGCTTGTTATTATAAAACTAGGGCTGCAATTGTTTCTTTAGCTAATAGCGAAGGAAATTTCAGTGGTCACTAAGGGAAGATCAAGCTTGAATCCATAAGCTAAACCTCAATGAAGATGCACTACAATAGGAGTAAAGCTGCCTAGTTAGCATTGAACTGAGTAATTGAAATTCGGTTTGGGTTAGTGTGACAATGACAAAAAAATCACCTGCTAAGCAGGAACGTTTCGGCGAAGAAACATTTCGCTAAGAAATCGAGAGAAAACATATTCGTATCTACCAAATGTCACATTCCGATATACCCGTCTTGTGTGGGACATGCGTGCGTAATATGCCATATTAGAAGACCTATTCTAATATCCGAGAAATTGGGTACTGAATCCAATGACTACGAAATAAAGTGAGGTGTTCAAAGAACTGGCCGTTATAGACGGGCCAGACAGTACGCTACAAATGAGAAAAGCACACAATCAATAATCGAAACGCGCTGGTGGCAACTCAAGCACCAAGTGAAATTTATCGAAAAATTGGTGTGTTGTTAACGCGATATTTTCTTCTAATTATCACAGCAGCCGTAGTATAACAACAATAAGATCTGGTATCATCTCCTGTGCTACTAATTTCAAACGAGTCGGTCAAACCAATAGAAGAAAGTATCTTGCTGAGGAATGTGAATATGTTAAGGTGACAGGGTGTATTTGAATGAGATCTGAGCTTTGTTTGTTTTTAAAGTCGTGTGCCCGTCATGCGATGCATTCTGCTGTCTTTGGATGAACAGATGCAGACACGCATGAGATTGATCGAAATAAGCTGCAATTATGCGATGCGGCAAACGTCTCTACTGAAAAAAAGGACGCTTTGTTGAGCCATACTTTTTCCTGTCTTATTTCACATGTCAGTAAAATGTTCCGTTATTTCTATTCGTATGATTTATGAATATGTACGGTTCTATACCCATCTAGCTACTAGGATCAAAAGACAGTATGTTTATAGCCTTCTCGAACAAGATACGTTATTCATGTTATACTGCGTGAAGACATTCATGCATGTTTCGACGTACAGCTGTTGGAATAAAGATATGTAAAAGAATTTTTAATTTACTTGCAGCATTCGGGCTTTAGACTCCTTTTGATTCCTAGCGGAAAATTCGTCAACTCAGTGTTTGAAGTAACAGGGTTAGAATGTTTGAAGGTTTAGATAAAGACGTATCCAAGTTAGCAAAATACGTCTCATGGGTAAACTTATACTCCTTAAGAGACAGTGCATTCATTGCGTGCCACTTGTCAGTTAATTGGCAAAACAGTTTAATTATTAAAAAACATGATATAGGTGCTGTATTCTTCTGTGTATATAGGATAACTTAATAAGGCATCTTCCGTTTTCGATACCAAGGTAAGGCTACTCGAAGGAAACTACCAAAGCTTTGTATATAGTAATGATGTTTTGCTTTGTTTCATACAGATTGTACCCGGGAACGCTGTTCTGTGCCGCAGGTCTGCACCCATTGGAAACCCAGCTCTGGGCTGACGATATAAAGGTTGCCTTCAACGAAATCCTGCCTAAGCCAGAGTGCATTGGAATCGGTACGTGAGAAATATATATGCGCAATTTAAATATAATGATGATACGCTGAATAGCTGAAGGTTGGCTTCTTTTAGATCTAGCTAAGGCCAAGAGACTCATAAAGTTTTTCGTTACCATAAACTTCAACAGCTAGCCAGTAGGCAAGGTTACCCTGGGCAAAAAGACGTGAAATGTCGCCTATGATCATGTTGAATAGGCAGTCGTACAAGATCTAGAAGTTATTGCGATTATTAGGAGCATAAGTAAAGCTAAAATATCATGTCATATTTATTAGTTGTAAACATATCTATGGATTAATATAAATTGTTCGCATAGTCTATGCCGAACACTGCGTCCGAACTTTATGTTCCCTAAACTAAATGTCGACAGATGTCTGGACGAAGGAAACGAACTGCGAGAGCGCTTGTTTCTAATATTGTACACTAGAACGATTATTAAATGCGAAACAAAGTATTAGGCTTCGTGTTGTTACATCTGTCGCCGAACAGTATTTCCTCCTGATTCGACTGTTTTGCCGGATGTTGTACGATAACAAAACAGCGTAACCAACATTTCCGACGCATGCAGATATCCATAAAACTGGGATCGTGCGAAATACATATTCGTAGAATACTTCCGAACCCGTTTGTTGGGATCCACTGGATGCTAAAAAGTTGTATTTTTTATCAGTAGCCAGATTGTTGTGCATATGCTTTTCAACTATCGCCATTGTTCCGGTTTCGAGTGGTTGTTGGAAAGAGGTTTTGAGCATGACTTAAATTTGGAAAGGAGCAATTTATATATTAGAATGTAAACCGAATTGTAGCCCATTGGCTAATCCCAATTGGACAGATGCATGAAAACCGAATGGAAACATTCCTTTTCTTATTTGAAATAGAAGTCTAGAATGGCGCAGATCTATAAAATCAATACAAATCTTCTAGACAGTTTTTTAGAATGTCCGTCTATTGTAAACACCTTTTATCGTTTTCTGTTAAAAACGGGTTGACGATATGAAAATGTGTCCAAGGAGAGCTCTATTTATGACTGCAAACGTCTTTTCTTTGCAATATTTGAACAAAAAACATTGAGACGTTTGAGAGGATTTCCGTGACATCGAACGTCGTCTTTAACGTCCGTTGCCTGACGGGCAATAGTTTGTTACAGTTGGGCTTTTCGTGACTAGAACACAAGAAATGCTACAGATTGGACCAAGAAATTCTAAACGATAAGGGTATGAAAACATATGGAGCTTAGATTAGTTTCATGGCTCAGTCGATTTATTATAATAGTTTAGCACATTAACGATAAGATATACTTCTAGTGTATTTTTTTTTGCTTTATCTAATAACTCTCCTCTGGCAGTACAAAAAAAACAGGACTAGCCAAAACGAATATCCATTCAGTATTTGGATTAGAGCGTAAACACAGTTACCTTAACAAATCTTAATAATAGCCGATATCCTTAATCCATACAGAAAGCATAACAGGTTGCTTTTTTTTTTTTATAGATTGGATTATAGCTTTAATTAAGCGTAATGCAAAATCTCATTTAAAGTCTAACTCATTTGCGTAATGGTTGTGTGATTGTAGTGTGCTAGCGTTAATTTATTGAGTTTGAGGATCCTAGGAGATTCTACACCCGCTAAATGTTTTCAAGTTGTTAAACGAACGGGTTATTTTTCTAATACGTGGTCTTTCATTCCGCGCGCAGAATCAAGATTGCCACCCTTTGCCATAAGCTGTCAATATTGACACGCATCTCGCCTTTTTCTTGTCGCTCAATCAAATGCTTTTCTGCAATTCTTTCTCTAAACTGTCGCTGAAATAGACCTCTTCAATATTCCTATTCAACGTATGTACAAGTTTCAGAGCGTCAGCTACAAGGTATATGGCTCAAGCCATTATATTTCTTTGCTGTTTTGCCGTCGTCACTGAACGAACAGGCAATCTCGGCCTACTTTCTTGAAAAGGATTTAACAGTGTTTGTCTTGTACACGATACGTTAATCGTAGAAGCAATATACGTGAGTTGAAACTGAACACTTATGTGCGCCGTTATACAAATACCATTGGTTATTACTTATTCAGCCATCCATTCACTTATGCGATCTACGTGCATATTTGTTTAGGGTTCTTCACTTTTGTTTGTTTTGGCTTGTTGAGAATGACGCTCACGTGCCGTATGCACCCCTTCGTCAAGGTACAAGTACTGCCAATGCGCGATGTTCAAGGTGTAGCACCTTCAATCGATCTTCGAGGTGAACAGATGCAGGTGCCATGCATGCAGGCCAATAGAGTCTTGTTCTGTAACGTTGCAACCTGCTGTTTGTAGCGCTGTAACGTTCTAATAGAAAAGAGGATAACCTTGTTGCCATTCGGTCACTGAAGTTAAAAAAAAAAAAGATAAATAAATAAACAAACTGGACTACAGAAATAGATACAAAGCCCCGCGTTTTACTGTAGACCTGCACTCGGTTTTAGGTGTTTTGTAAACTGGTGAAATCGTACTGTCGCGCAGAGACGACGTTTCTGCGTTGATCATTCAGTTTGCGTGCGTCGCTTGATATATATACGTATATACATCAAGCGACGCATATATATGATATTATTTTCTTCCATGTATACATGTTTCTATGCGTATTTGATTGCGACACGTCTGCTGCCGACAATTGGTAGCGACAAAAAGCGTACACGGCGATCGTTCAGTGTCAAAAAATGCAAAAAATCCGCATACTTGCCGAAGTACATGCGAACACCACTATGGCAAATGTGCTGATGCTAATGAACTAGACGTTCATAGCCGCTTCCCATGCGGATGTTTTGGCGTACGAGCGGATTGTCGTCAGCGAGAGGTAGATTGATCAGTGCTGGAAGCGTGAGACCGCCGAACTACGTGGCTCGATGGGCATCGGTCACCTCGCTGGTATGATCCAAATTGAGAATATGGAACGAGAAATATTAAACATCTTCTGAGTTATAAATTGAACGCATCGATGGCGAAGTTACGTAGTGCGAAAAGCAGGTCGTTGATTTAACCGTTCAAATTACGTACTATTTGCATGCGGCATTTAATATAACGAGTGCGTTGAACGGACTGATAGATATTTTGCATACGCTTTATTATAGATAAAGGACGTAGTTTTCTTACGTGTAAGTGCGGCATTCTTTATCCTAGTTTCTGGGTAATAATTTTCGAGCGGATGATCTAGGCAAGAAAAGTTCCTTATAAAAGTAATTTCTCTTATATATATATATGTATGGGATTTTTAATTACTTATAATGTTTTATTCATTGTTGCAGGTGTTTGTGGTCTGGACCTTACCAAATTAGAAGTAGCGTCATTGAAGCAACAGCTGTCAGTCCTCGAGGCCCAGTTACAAATGGCACGCGACCTGTCAAAGCCAGTGGTTTTATTTGAGAAGTCAGGCTCAACCGAGTTACTTCATTTGCTTAGAACCTACCCTGGTCTTTCGTCCGTTGTTATACATGGATTCGCCGGCTCCGCCCAACAAGCGAAGGAATACCTGCACAAAGGGTACGTTAGAATTTTTTTGAAAATTCTCTAAGACGCCTGCCCTATTTGCTTTTTGCAAGTGCAAAACACATCAAAGGCATAAATATTTATATCAGCACTCCCAGTGGTTGCGTAACATTCTAGGCTACCGTCGTAGAGCTTACGTGTCTACATGAATTAGCTTTTCTATGGAAATTTTCGCTAAACTAGTATAAGTCCGTTGGCTTTTATAGCTTGCTTGGATACGCTGGTATTAAGAATTAGACTGTTGCTCCTTAATTATGATTTTACTGACTAGATAATAAACTGCGTGGCTGCCGACAATGTGTTTAAATTTTTATTTGTCCCACCGACCCACTACACCGAAAACCTTTAGTATTTTTTATGATGCACGAAAAGTACTCATAATATACAGAAAAAGTGAGTGATTACAACCCTTTAACCACCCTCCCCCCATACAAGTGAGTGGTATGGTAAAGCTGTCACTTGTACTATTGTTTATTTCTTCGTGTTTCCTTGTCGCTCTCTATCGCTGTCATAGCCGCCCATGTCATGCTGTTTTTGTCTGTTGTCACGCTTGCGTGGCTCACTTGTTTCTCAACTGCGAACACTGTTATGTGTACATACTCACACTTATTACAATGAACGTAAATAAGAACATAAATAGACATCGATGATACCCGCGCCCTGCTTGACGTCGGCGATGGCAATTGTTTTGTTACTACAACTGTCACGACAGTTCCTACAGGTGCCCGGTTTCGTGCTTACGTTCTTCTCTCAGCTATTGCTATTTTGCCGCTGAAGCCATCGTCATTCATTCATTCTATTCTAATCAATTCCAAAGTCGCGACGAAGAGTGTACGGCGTCTAACGGTAAAACAGCGTAATAATGATCGGCCACGACATATCATCAGCCGAAGGCTGAATGACACACGAAGCTACTTAGGACTGTTTCTGCATGAAAACGATATTGGCGTCGATCAAGCCACTGTTAAGATGCTACTGTGGGATCTGGCAGGTTAATCTGACTTATCCTAACACTTTCGTCAGTATCTTGTCCAGCGTTCCTTCTCGACAGGAAGCAACAGGTGGTACAGCGTAGGCTGACGCCGTTCAAGTTGACAAGCCTCTAGACACACACAAGCAGTTGCCTCTGAGGGTACCTTTATCGCTCGCTGATTATATCGGTAAAGTTGGATGGCTGCCATGAAAGCTCCGCCTGCGCCTTCATCATGATACCGCTCCGCCGCGCCATGTAACAGTTGTCACCAACTGCTGAGGCTAAAGGGCCAACCGCTAACGGTACTAATGGCCCTTTGTGCCATTGAACACGTGCGTTTTCGTCGTGTGAAAATGCTGGTGTTAATAGTGTAACGTCATGCGCTAATATTTACTAACCATCACCGGTAGGAAAACTGTTCGTTTGATATTTTGGGTGTTCGTTTGAGTGGTAAGATGTTTGACTCTTCATCGGTTCTGACAGGTGCTTTTATGTTTGAGGGAGATGAGGCAGATTCACAGCGAGCGATACACGGCTAGATATTAGTTATGATTTTGCTTTTGCCGGCAACTGCTATCGTTGGGTAACTTTGAGATATTGGTTATCTGATTGTCTGTGTGACAGCTGCATTTTTTTCCTATTATTTGGCATTAGACAAGGACTCTGGCTAAACAAACAAATCCGAAAAGCAAGCTGGTCTCACCGGAGTGTTGGGGCCGGTATGTTGCTCATAATATGTATGTGTAGTTGCGATCAATAAACAAAAAAAACGAGATAGAAGCAGAGAAGAAAATTGCATTACGAGGACAAATTGTAAGAAATTAGTTTTGTTGTCGGCGTGCGTCTGGCGACGCGGAACTTTTGGCGGTCGTACATTTTGTTTTGCAGGCATAGTTCGTAGCCCTAGCAACTAGATGAACGTTTGCACGATAAAATTGTCGAAAAGTCGGGGCTTTACTTCTGTGGGGAAGTGAATGTTGGGCAAAGGCCGCGCGTCATCGCAATTCCCATGACAGAAAAAGGCAAAGTCAGAGCACCACGGAAAACAGTGTATACATTTATGTGCATTGCGTTCAATCATTTTAACTCTTTGTGAGGAGAGAATGTGAACACGAAGACGTATAAGATTCGGTTTTGAGAAGAACATACAGAGCAAGTCTTGATTTCCTATGGTAACTGGAGGTAGTTTAATATAATTAAATAGCTTGCCTTGAAATGCAAGTTATTTAGCTATATTAAATTGAGGCATTAAAATGAGGTGAAGCTAGTATAGACCGACCGGATGAAACTATCAAGGTGTTTATGGTACAGCATACAGAATACAGTCACAAATTTTAAAGTTACGCGTTGACCCTATTAATTAATAGCCCCTATTGATTCCTAGCGTATAGAAATTTCTCACACCTTCTAAGTGAAATACTAACATGTTCACAATGCTGCGAAGTATCGACGAATGTACCAAAAACTCGTACATATTAGACTTAAGATGTTCTTCTACACACGACGGACGTCGTGACGTGAAAAAAATATGCCAGTTGACGCCACTCTGATGATTCTCATTTTAACAAGGGTAGTAGCATCAATAATAATGATAATAATAAAAAGTAAATTAATTAAGAGCATGTAATTGCGACGAATACTAATGATTTATAGGAAAGCCTAGTGTTTCACTGGACGTGAAATCGATCGTTATTGTTGCAATTATTTTTATGATTATATTTATTTATTTTTGGCTTACGCGTGCCCTTTCATTTTTTGCAGGTACTTCCTATCGATGACGGGAGCGTTGTGGAAGGCTAAGGAGGAGATGCAGCAATTGCTCCGCGATCCTGCTGTCCAAGAGCAACTTTTGCTAGCCTCGGACGCGCCTTTCCTCTTTCCTAACGCCAAAAGCAAACTTAGGAAGAGTCAGGAGGAGGACAAGGAATCAATTTTCTCAGAGCTTTCAGAGTCACTTGTTAGGCGGTATTGCAGCTTTCAGCGTAACGAGCCATGCAGTCTTGCTTTGACTTGTGAACTCCTCGCAGGCATTTTGGATCTGAAACCCAACGATGTGGCTCTTAAAACTACTTATAATGCCCTCAAAGCGTTCAAGCTTCAGTTTTAAATGGCTTTAACTGTTTGATCGTTACTCATTTAGATTGTGGTAGTTGGCGATCATCAGGTCGCTAGAAATTTTCCGCTAGCGAAATTGGTGCGTACACGAAAACAAATTCGTCACCGGAACCTGAAGAACAAATCATGTGCAATTTGAAGCGATGCTTCCGCTTCTGAGCAGAGCGACATTACTAACCAGATAATATAACGAGGCGTTGCGTATAAAAGCTCTCGTCTAACATGCTCAAAAGATAGCACGTAAAAATGGGTTGAAGCACTTTAAAACACAATATATAATCATCGTTGTTATCACGTTGCCGACGGTTGTCGAGTTGTCATGCCTAGCTCACAAAGGTAAAAAAAGTTGTCTTCGTGAGTTTCTGTAGTTAATTTATCTTCCACTCAGCGTATGTGCAAGCAAGGCAGAAGTAAAGGGATAGCGTTAATTTACAATTCTTCGATTGTAATTATTTGATCGATAACCAACTTCTGCCAACAAGCGTTTCTGCTATAACTTGTGCCCTCTCAACGCACACAGGTGCTTTAATCTTAAACCAATGACAACAATGTTAAGCATATGCTCAATGAAAAATCAGCTGATAATACTGACCTACCTTGGTTCCATTCTTCACGAACTCAGTGAAACGCTACTCGCATGGAGCATGAACGCTATACCGAAAGGCTGCCAGTGAAAAATGAAAGTTACTATCATATTCACAGCATTCAATATAACACGAGACCGAAGAAGATGGCGGGCACCGGATGAATTCTACAAAGCAGCCATGTGCGCATAAAAACTAGACAAACATACTTCTTTTTGTGGACGTGTGGCTTATTTTAATCATAATGGCGATGATCATGACCCCGCATTCGAATCATATCAAGAGGCGGCGGGTGCACTGATCTTCATAAATATAGTCCGTGGAAATGCTTCCGCGAACCTTGTTTGGCGACAGGACGCAAAGGGACGCAAACGTTTGCTATATAGTGTCGGAGCTTTATCTCTCTATATATTATATTCATATGTTGCCAAACCAATATTAATACTAAAAATGATAAAGTGGAAGACCAACTGTTCAGCAGTCAAAGGAATCAGCGACATGATTTCGTATCCAGTTTTAGACGTACGGTTTAATCAAGCACACAATACATAACGGTGCAATTCAACGACGTGTAGTCAAACTACGTATTCAAATCGGTAAACAATACCGGGCAATAATGAAAGCGAAGAGAAGCACACCCTGAGATGATTGTGACGCGTAAACTACTTATACATGCGTATGTTAGGAGCACCCTATCAAACACACAATAACAATCGTAGTAATAACACAAGGTAATTTTCAGTACAGTGCAGTAAAACAGAAGAAAAAAAGGGAGAGGTGCACAACTAAGATGACAATATTGGCACCACTAAACGCGCTGAAGAAAGATGAAGAACGAAAAACGCGTTGATAAAGATTCTCAGGGGACAACTCTTGCGGATTGGTGTTGTTTTTGTTGTTAAAATAGTTACAGCTTATCGTGTTTTTGTAGCTATTTAGTGATAATGTTTATTATTTAAAAAGTGTAGTTGCGCGGCAATATACAACTGACATAAAGAAAGGGATCAACCAGTTAACACTGATCCAAGAAGAAGAATACGAGCAGTCTCCAAAAAAAATAGGTTGAGACTAACATTGCACCAAGAGCAAAGCTAAAACTTTTCTACGCAACTGAGAAGTCTTACGTAATATAGTATGAGTTGCCAAACCTTCCCTTTTACTATTATTATTATTATGGTTATGGATATAATAAGGTGGTCACTTTGACCCAATTTGTAAAGTTGTGTAGTATCATCGATGTGCTTATACAATACAAAAATCTATAAATAATATAAGAACCATTATACGAATATAAAAAAATAAATATTTAGAAAATATTTTTGACGATGACTAAGCGAGTTTTTAATAACAACAACAAAAACAACTGAATGAATATAAGGATCTGATCCTTTCCACGGTACGGTAAAATGAAGCACATATAAACACGTTACAAAAAGCTATCTTTGATATACCATAAATGCGTATTTCTGGTTAAAAAAAAAAACGGCGGCATTCTGTTTTTCACTCGGTAAACGCAATGTGCAACTCAAATCGAGCTCAAGCCAATTATTTGTTACGTTAATAACTATTGAAATAGTAGCATTACACAGTTAATAAATGAAGACGCCGGGCGGATCCATGGGAAATAACTTTTATTGAATAGTTTAACTATCTGTTTTTTTTTAAGTTTGTATCACATCTACATTTTTATTCAGGTTGTAACCTCGCCTAAACATTTCATTTTCGTCACCACTGTTGCCGAAAACTAATAGTAAGAAAAATAATGATATAATAATATTCTCGTCAGACAGTATTGCGTCCTTTCTTGCATGACTCTTTAAGATTTTATGTACGCAAGAACACGTGCAGGGAAGCTGATTTCAGTACACTATTTGACTGTTCCCGATGACCATGTGAATTTCATAAAGCATATGTGAAACATGTTGCTGACACACATGACTACCTTGCTTACATCTATATAGAACTAGTTACAGTAAAATTTGCAATATGACAAACCTTTAGAGATACCTAAGATTATTTTCAAGAACATTTAAGAAACTTATTAAAATGAAGTTGAGATTTTTAGAATCTCTATACCTATAAGTTCACACATAAATCTACGCTTTCCTTCCTTCTATTTTCCCATAGAAACCGCAACCTAAAATTTTATTTCTTAGTTAATTAAAAGGCAAACTTAATAATACAAATTATATTCCATTAGAGATTTTTACTTAATTGACTATGCTTCTTAAAAGCTTTCAAGTAGGTCATTGCTTGTCACGTGAATGTGTACGCGGTATAATATCGAAATAGGAAATGATAAAGTTGTGCAGTGGAAATCAGGCTCGTGATATTGGCAAGATACAAGACACACTCGTGTTATGTTCACCCATTGATATCAAGTTAATAAAAATAAGTTGATTATGCACATCTTCACTGTCCGCAAACATACAGCCAGGTTATAACCCTCTTAACAAACGATAAATATAATCTCTCATGCTTACCCACAGAGTACCTGTTTTTTTTGCGTGTCAGTAATATCTTTACAAATTCTGGGTTATTATTTACGCACAGCGTGTATTACGTATAATATACCACACTTTCATATGCATTGTAGCATCAGAAATGCAAGAACTAGGTCGAAAAAACAGAAATCAATAAGAACTAACGGCTGAAACGGAAGCGCAGATCGTCCCTGAATTACTTCCAGTTTAAGATAATGACATTGTTTACATTTCATAAACTGAAATAAATATTAGACGTTTTAGCAAGACACAAAGAATATTACATATCGACTGGAGCATATATATGTCTATATATGTATATACATTTCACGCATACGGGACAACGGTCGCTAACCCCAACCTGTTTTCCCTGATTGAGATCTGGGCTACGTATTAAATCAAAAGGTTATAGTGCAACTTTTAGTATTTATTTTCTCTGGTCGCTTAGTTGATGTGGAGATGTTCCGAGAATTTAAACTCAGGTTTCACAGAAAATTGCGAGTTCATGTGCTGAAGTACAACTTCATATGCTTATGTTTGAAATTTTTATCTTATCGAGAGTCGAGCAAAGAGGACGCAGCTTGATCGACGTTCCACTGGTGCGTCCGTAAAGCCGCCTCGCAAGCAGGGCGTGATGCAATACCTAACCTGACCAGATGGTCAAGTTTAACTTGTCGCAATGCGCCCTCGATATTTCCAGGATTAGCCAGTATTGCGGCCAAACACTCCTCTCTTGTTGAACCAGGAAGAAGCGCCTGCATGGCAAGAACCTCAGTGTTACTTGGTTGTCGGGTCGGCGAAGTTGTCACCTTCAAATTTTCTAGTTCCGGCTGTCGAGGAGGCGGCGGAGGAGGCCGAACCATGAATGGCTTCACCTCTGCCATGGGGTTGCCCAATCCAACTGTACCCATGACGCTACTGCTGCCTATAGCTCCAATACCGCCCGCGTGGCCGTGGGAGGGACCTAATGTAGCAATGCTCATCTCATTGAACCCGCGATTAGTATTTCGAGATTGGATCGATTGTAGTGAGGAAGCTGCGAGAAGAGTAGCCTGTAAAGGCATTAAGGGTTGTTGCGCCACATATGGTGGTGCTCCTAGAATCGTCCCTAAAGACGAGGATATGTTAACGTTCTGTTCGGTGCCTGGGGCTGGTCCATTGGACGGAAATTTTGCTTGGCAACTTCCACTGGCTGATTTCAGAGGTAACACAAACGCAGTTTGTTGAGGCATGGTTTTGTTGAGTGTCTCTTGAGATCGACTCAAGTTATTGCCAAAACTGAGAGCAGAGTTGTGTTGAGCCGACAAAGGTTTTGATCCTTTCGCCAAATCTTCCAGCGTTAGAGCTGGCCTTGATGAACCCAGTAGGTTGCTTAGACTCCCTGAGAATGACTGTGAAGCTTGTTGCGGTAAAGTCGTTGGTGTAACTTTAGCATTAGCAGGAGAAGCTGGTGTTGTTAATAGGAGGGTTGACGATGGCTTTAACTGAGGTGAAGCCCTAACCGTAGCAGCAGTTGTTACCGGGGTAGGGACAAGGGGTACTGTAGACATTATTGGGGGACGGGTTGGGATAACGGTACCTTGCAGAGTTTGACATTCTAGTGAAGAAATAGATTTAATCTGACTTCTTCCATCTGTTGCGTACACGGTTGAGGGAACGTTTTGGGTAGTGGATTGGCAATCCTTATTACTTTGCTGTTGATTGGTGACCGCTTGGATTGTGGACGTCACGGCAGAGGTAGAATGCTGTAAAACTATCGGCTGTGCCTTTACTGATAAATTAAGTTCCGTAGCGAGAGCTCGCATCCGAGAGGCTGCGTCTAGAGAATGAGTTTCTCCAGTATTTCGAATAGATGAACTTGTTGGGGAAATTGCTAACGAATTGAATGAGTCTTCAAAACCACTCGTCGTCAACGTCCCGCCGCCTCGGTGCACCGCCTGCTGTGTCTTTACAGCTTCGACAACTCGTTGTACTTCGGTTGCTTTTTCAACCATCCGTTGGATTTCCGCACCTTGCGCTATTTGAGCTGCTGGTTTTTCTGCCTCAAAGGCTTTTATGGTTTTTTTTTGCTCTTGAGCCGGGACCAGGGCAAGCGCTGCTTTGCACTCTTTGACGGCGGTGGCTTTAAAGGCCTCCGCTGTATCCTGCTCTCGTTTCATCTTATCGGCAATCATTTTTGCCCTTTGTTGTGCCTGTTTTGTGGCCAAGTAATTTTCTAACCTACTCTCAATATCTTGCGATTCTTCATCTGGCGTATCCGGGGCAGGTATTAACGGTTTGCTCGAAGGAGCCAGACATATGTTCGTGAATGCAGCAAAGCATGATACGGGCCCAGAAAGTGAGAGAGGTGTAGAAGAATAATTAAACTGAGGAGAAAAAAGTGTCCCAGTGGGAGCGTTAGTTGATATTGGCGGCGCCAGACCCGTTGTGCTCGAGGATGTAGAACCACTAGTAGGTATCGGAGAAGTGGAAGTAACCACTGGAATAGGAACCAGGGGGGCTGAAAAATCTACTCCTGGCAGGCTTGATACTGAAGAGGTTGAAAATGTTGTGCAATTACTACGAGGTATCTCTTTCTTTTTTTCTGGTGGTGGCAATTTGGGGATAACAGCCGAATTAACACTTGTCTTAAATGGATCTACGTTATTAGCGGAAGAATCCTTTATATTGAAGTTGAGTTTCTTTTCTTTTTCCGGCGATTCAGGACTCTCATCGAATGCTCTCCATTCAGATTCACTCGGTCGCGCTCTGCCCTGTGGTTTAACATCACCAATAGGTTTGGCAGTACCCTGCACTAATGAAGGGGACAATACCTTCTGTACATTTTGCGGTGGTTTGGGCAAGACGGCAGGAATAGGTGTGATCATTTTGTCAATGCCTGTGCTTTTTGGCACTATTTGGCTAGGTTTGAGATACGGAAGATTAAAAAGTGAAGCAGGAGCCTTTTGTTGAGGAACAGAGTCTATTGCCGCAGACCCTGAACTAGAATTTTGAAGTGGAAAAATTTCTGGCTTAGCTCTGACTACTATGGGTGGTGCCTCTTCAGAGACCTGCGATAGGTCGACATCTGGAGGAAATTCTCTTCGTACTGTGTCTCTTTTTTCCTCTAATATCTCCTGTGTATTTAGGTAGACAGCGGGATCATCTCCTAGAGCCGATTCAATATTTCGATATCCTTCGTCGTCCGTGAGCGGAGGATCATACTCTGTTCCCCAGTAGTTGGTGCCCACACTGTAGGCCGTGTAAACTGATGTCTCAGTGGGTGATTTACACTGCTCGAAACATTCATTCTGCCTCTGAACGAATTCAGCCAGTGAACTAGGCTGAGCACTGGACCCCGGGCCATTTGGTAGATTATGAATGGATGGCTTAATAGCTGGCGGTGCAGGCGCTTTATGAACTTTTGAGGGTTCGTGTATGTTTTTTTTCAAGCCTGGAAGAGGCACAGCGCACACATTCATGTATGTGTGATCGTTGTCGTTGTTATCGTCGTGATCCTGCTTACCGACTTCGGCCGCCACGGTAGATTTGGGTTGTTTCCGTGATGCGTCCTCGGTTACTTCACTATAGTACCTGAAACGTGGCGTATAAAAACAAAGTAGTCAATGAAGAGACAAAAATTGACGGAGTCACTGTGGGACCTCGAACAAACCTACTACTAATAGTAATAGTCAAGGAGTTTTTTATTTTATATTTAACTAAAGTACGAGACATAAGGAAAATGTCATGACTACGATGCACTAACCTATTTTCAGCATCATAGCTATCCTGCCTCTCCGATCCAGGAATGTTCTGATACGACTGCTGTTGAATTTTAGTATCTTCGTTATGCTTATCAAGCCGTTGACTTTGTCGTTCTTGTGACGGAGGTTCGTAAGTAGTACTATCGAAGCTTGAATCACATCCATAATAACTCTCGCTGTCACAGTCTATGAGATCGGCTATTGGCGCATTAAAATTCTCATTTGTAGAACCCGGTACAAAGGAGTTTTCGGTAGAAATAGTACTACTGACGTCTGCAGAGGTGCGGTTTTCAAGATTCCGTGACGATGAGTTCAATTCTTGATTCGGATTTCGGAAAGTGCTTTCTGACGCACACTCAATCTCTCCAGGAGACGATGGATCATTTTTTAAATGCTTATAGCTGTACTGTTTGGCTTGTCTTACGGTCTTTGATCTATTCGGTAGATCCTTCAACCTAACAAAAATGGAAGCCAAGAAAATTAGACTTTCACTCAGACCATTCGCGTTCCGTTTTAAAGATTGTTTACCTATGTGACGACAACGAAATAGTTTTTCATTTTTATTACTTCCAACACTAAACATATAAAATTATCTACCATGAGGCAGGCTCCTTTGGCAATGGGGGTAAGCCAAGCACGTCTTCGGGCTGAGCAGGATTTGCCAGATACATGGGGTCGATATGGCCTGGACTACCCCACTGTTGCCCGGACGCATCACAGTGACCCGTATGAATGAAAGAGTGACGTAACGGCGCTGAAATGTCCTTAGGAAGGGTTTTCCCACTACCGTAGCCCACGTTGGCGGTATGCTCACAGTGAATACGAGGGAAGAGACCCACTTCAAAGGTTCGAAGGTTCTGACCTGTGGAATATCCGCAGATAGGATGACATTATGGGTAAAATATAAACGAATAAAGTACATATTAACATGTAAAGAGCAGCTCTTTTGTTCAATAAAATAGAGAAATACGTTTTCCTTTAAACTCGGTTTTATACGAAACTGTATATTTAACATAGATTCCTGTCGTAAATAATTTTTACCCTTCCACCAGTAGTAGTCGTTTCTTCCCTCGATGACGGCGATTAAATCCCCCTCTTGGACATTTTTCATGCGCAATTCGTTGTCTTGCAAAGCTGTAGACGCCCCCGGAGGTTGAGGAAGTTTGACTAGCCTAAGCACTTGTGGCGTGTTAGTCAATATAAAATCCTTGAGTGCGACAAAGGTCGGCCGCAGTTCAGGCGTCTCATGCCAGCACTGGAGCATTAACTGATATAAATCGTTCGAACAACCACTGGGATGTTCAAGCCGTTCACCTGCTCGATTTACAGTGCAAAAGTCATATTATACTTTGTAAGCTTTATCAAGTACGGGGTGGCGAGTAATAAAAACGTGTGTGCTTAAGGACGGATACAGTTTTTATGTTATATAGTGTACTAGACATAGGACTGTTAAATACAATTCTGTGCATTCAATCCAGGCGGCCTACACTTAGTAGTTTTTTTTTTATTTCAGTGATAACTAAATGCACTTAACTGACGAGTTATAACTTATAGTAATCGGTTCCAGATATATCCTCTATTCTCTAAGTAGAGTAAACCTTCACTGTCGATTTTTTTCAGAATTTCTGCTCCACTAAGGCCACTCCATGGTTCCTGTCCAAAAGAGAACATCTCCCAAAGAGTAACTCCATACATCCACGTGTCCGAGGCATGGGAGAAAATCTACAATAGACAAGGTTCTCAGTTACCATATCGAAAAAAAAGATACAATTCGTACAAATCTTTTCGATGGCCGGCCGTCGGGCGCCTAAAGTATCTCACAATTTCCGACTCTCGAGTCTTTTTGGGTGTTGCTCCGGAAGTTGTGAGGTACGCGCACTCGGCTTCAAAATTACATAATTTCACAAAGAGTGTCATGTGCAAAAAATGCTCTAGTAGTTCTATGCAAAGCATGTACGTTTCAGTTACTCACTCGAGACGTAAGGCTCTCAGGCGCGCACCACGGCATAGGGACTTTCTGATGCTCCGTCATCACATAGCAATCCTGGTCACTTTTAAGGTTTCGCATTAATCCGAAGTCTCCAATCTTTATCTTATCAATCGAAGGGAGTAGAATATTTCTACAAAAGTGCAAGGTATTATTGTCTATACCCATTCAGGGGTGTTAGTAAATCAAAGTAAAACTTCCCACAAGTTAAACTATTTAAAAAATGCAGCCTCATGTAAAGATTTTCTTGAATAGCTAAAGATCATATTTATCGTTATACATACCTACAGGCAAGATCTCGGTGGACAAATCGGTTCTGCTCAAGGTAAGCCATCCCATCGGCAATCTGAACTGCGTACTCAAACAGTCGAGTCACCGCTACCTTACTTAGCGCTGCTGGAAATGCGGAGTCACCAACACCGTTGCCTACCGCTGAACCGTTAATAGAGTTTTGCGATTGAACCGTGATCCGGTTTTTTTTTAGATGATCTCGAAGTGAACCGAATGCAGCCAGTTCTGTGATCATCATAAGCGGAGATGCGAGCACCACCCCAAACAGTTTGATGAGGTGAGGATGATTCAAAGTGTGCATTGAGCCGACCTAAAAAGAAAGGATACGCGTCAAGTCTTACGGTTATTAGCTTTTCTTTCCTTACCTTAAATATAACCGCACCAAGCTACCATACCTCTTTAATAAAGTCATCGAATGTTCCGGTTTGTTTGGGGTCTTCTTTGAGTATTTTGCAGGCGACGTCGACAACTCTTCCTGTGCATGTTGTCCATTCTCCACGCATGACCACTCCAAACGAGCCATCTCCCAGCTTCGTCTTGAGAGAAATCTCTTTTTCAGATATTAAACACGTTAAGCCAGAATGTTGTTCTGATGGCGACGAGCCCAGCACGCTGCTAACAGGACTTGGCTGATTTGCTCCAGCCTAAAACGTACATATGAAAATGAAGTGTTTTTTTCCTTTATTAACACAAACCGCGTAGAAAGTAAACAAAAAACGACACACATTGAAAGAATGACGATATTTTTTAGTAGCGCTCGAGTTTTGAAACTAAAGATTGTGAGTCCAACATCGTTTACCGACATAAACATTGTTTATCAACGAAACCCGTTCTATTGATCTATGTCCTATCACAAAACACAATCCGATTTTAATATCCAGTTCTGTAAATAGGATACTTTTCTGTGGTTCGCCTGAAATTTCCTAAGCGCGGAATTTCAACGGATGTTGAATTCGCAGTCAACGTTGCATATTGGATCACTCGAATATTTTTTACACTTCCGAATACAACACAATACCCTTGATGATGACAGTAAAAGCGGACTGCGTATATGTTGAAGCATATCATCTGCTCCTGGAGTACTTTTATGCAATAATTTGATAAGCCTAAAGTTATTTTTTCCATATAAACGTATCGACCGATCCGACATTGTTGCAGCACGTGGCACCAAAGACCTGCTCCTATATATAGTGCTTTTATATTACGAAAGCAGATCGAAGGTCAAGGGTGATCGATAACAGTCACGTAAAGTATACTTGCCCACATTAGTTGCCTTTGGGATTTGAACAGTTCTATGGAAAGAAGGTTATTTAGCACTCATCCTAAAACAGTCCTGTCGCACTATTTTCTCGTTTATTCTTACAAGCCAGTTTAGCATAAGGCAATAGTCTAACCGCATTGGTAATTGAGATGTTACTAGACTAAAAGACACCTATCCGCTCCCATTATAAACGGAGATTTGTTTAGCGACAACTCTGCATTGTGCTGTTCCAGGCGAACATAGCCAACTTAATATTCCTACAGGACAATTCTAATCATGCTAATCCTGAGAGAACTTGCGCCTGCTTTATGAGCATATTCAAGCCGGGGCTCACCGTACAGATGTTATAATAAATAGCTGTTGGCAAAATACACCGCACTTGAATGGCTAAACTCCAAATTTGTGCACGTATAAATATATTATTTATTCAGCCTTACAAGGCTTTACAACATAACAGGCATACGTGCAGCAAACGACTTCATAACTTTTACGCTTTTATCGGGCTCTATATATTGGCAATCCAATTTAGAATTAATAAAATTGATTATTGGCTGAAATATACAATCATGCAGGGTCTAGTAGGATAAACGTATGCTTTATGCGAACGTAACATTTTCGAAATGACTCGCAAGACGCACGCCGAATTGTTGAGGGTGTAGAAAATCGAAAGCCCAACTACTTTGTTATGACACGTTATCAAACAACAGTAAATCAGAAATATATAATCGATCAGTGACACTATATGGGCATACCCCTTAACTGACATGACCAGCATTCAATCTTAGAACCCACTTTTACTGGTCGTCGTGATATAAAAACGCATTGTTTACGTATACTACACGTACAGTAAAGGCTAGCACAACAATATTTAGTCTAACATCGTAGAATTCCGAATATGAACAGTTAGGAACGTCGTCAGTTCGAAAAACGGAGGCCTTCTATATGTACGTGTATAGAATACTGCACAGCTGAAATCGTTTTGCTTGTGATAGCTGTTGTGGTGTGGGTTGGACGTTCGGTGTTGTTGTGCGCACGCGTAAATGGGGCGGGCGAAGGCAAACCGTAATGCGAGCGTGCCACTGGCATTAATATATAGAATTTGATTTGATTGATCGTAGAATTTTCGTGGCGTTTTCAATTAAACGTTATCGCCATCGTGCACTCGTTTGCGTATTGTCGGTATAGATGGTTCTGTATTCGATTTGTCCTTAGACGCCGCGCCACGACGCGTCAGTGTTAACAAATGACAACGAAGCAACAACGTTTTATGCCAGCAGTAACTGCCGAAACCATGCAACTAATACTACTACGAAATTTGCTTTCCATATAATGAACGATGCTGTAAACAACTACAACTAGCACTACCCCTTCTTTTCCCTTCCTCGATTATGAACGACCCCATCAAGTATGCCCAAAAGAGAACCGATAGCCCAATCCATTTACTGTTTACGAACGAGAAGCTCGCTATGAACGAAACTGAATTAAACAATCACCCTGTTATCTTCTCTTTTTGTGGCGTTTCTCTCTTTCTCTGTCTCTCTTCTGCTCAAAATTATTATTCCCTTGTAGTGATGTAACATTATGCGCACACGACGAGCCGAATTGATATCCTTTGTCAAATAATGCAAGCAACGATAGCAGACTAGAATTCAATAGCGGTTACACTATTTGTTATAGAAGCAAGTTGGTTAGCCAGTGCTAACTCACCTTCGCTTCTTCGAAAGCCAACAATAGACGCTGTGAAAAACAAGTGGCTCGCCCTTAATCCAAAGGTTTCGATTCCAAAACTGCCTGTCTACCGCATACGACGAAAAAACTAAAAAGAAGTCTTACGTCTATGAAAGTTTGGCTGGAAGAAACGAGCGCTTAATAGTCGACTCGTTATGCGTTCGCAACAAGGTGTATACAAAAAAATTACATCCAGTGTTGCATAGCTAGAGGCAGGCATGTTTTTATTCATATATTCAAACCATAATAATTGATCTATCACAACTCGGCAGTGCTCATTTAATGGCATGTCCTTATCCCGCGGCCGACTGTCTTTTGCGTTGGGCCCAGCGCCACGCTGTACTGCTCAGACCTTATGATGTTCTCATGGGCGTGTTAGATAGGATTGCATTGTTGGCAAAATCATCTAATGGGTTATACAGTTTCCAGCTTTAGGCACGGTCAAGGACGTTTTACGCGAGCCTATAGCAACAGGTCCACACATCGAAGTTTCCCGTCGTCCTGACGTACATCCATTTATCGCAGTAGTGCTTATCGCGAGTAAGGCTGCGCCTTCTACCTCATACGATCCATGTTCAGTGTTTTAGGATTCACAAATGTGTTGTCAGTGGAGTAGACCAGACCGTACATCCGCGGCCTTGCCCCGCAGCCTAACATATATCGCAAAAATGCAAATTTCTCTGTTAGGAAAATACTCTACCATCAGTTCGACGATCAATTTTGCCTGATAGGTACGAAATACTCATGTCTTGTCTGAACAAAAAGCCGTTAACTTTTAGTACAGTATCGTTGTGTCATGTTCAGTGTGATCGCGCTGGTGCGCTGGCCAGTAATCCGAGGCACACTCCCATCGTAAGGACGAGTGATGCTCACCTAACGCGGAGCTAGCGCAATTCGTTGAAGCCACTTCTATCAGCGAATACTGAACTTCTCCGGTATATCGTCCCAAATCACACGAATTAACGCAGTATAGAAAGTCATTCTCGTCGCGATGTGTAACTTAGCGAAAAAATGCTAATCTCGTCGTTCTTCGAATGCGACCGAAGAAAACTCTAACTTAAACTTCATACCCAGTTCGGCAGGGACCCCTTTGCATTCACGAACTCACTGAACCTCTAGCCAGCCTCCCTGCAGCATCAGAAGAATTTACTGCTTCACCTTAAAGCTTTCCCATCTCTTCTCTGCACAGATCCTGAAAGCTTGGGCTGCATTTCATAAATGTATACGCGCCCGTTTCACAACTCGGCCCGGTGGATATTTCCATACCTTCGCGAGTCGGTAGTACTCGTTAGCCCATCGCTCAGACCTCCTTGTTCAGTATTACTGACGCGAGTTTTAATCAGCCAACCATTCGAGCAACCCTTTCTCCCATATTGCGAGTCATCCCACTGTTGCCACCAAAATAAAGCGTGGTGATTTAGCTTTGTAGTATGTATATATACATAAGTTAAAGTCACTCTGAGCGGAAAATAACTCTATCTGCAGCAGTATTCGTATGAACATCGTCTATTATGGTGATAAGCATGCATTTGTGCGTCGTTTATCTTCTTCTTTTCACTATCCTCTACAATTTGATGACATTTCATCAGCCTTTGGGTGTTAACCCACTACACATTACACGAATCAATCACAGCCCTACCCTGCTAACAATCCGATTATTGTATACATGTATATCCTTTTTTATGACGAATATTTTGTAGTTTGTTTATCACCTTCGTTTACAAAAAGAACTAGTCTTTACGCGCACGTGAATTCGTTTCATATGCTGAACTTGTCACTATATTATTGATATGCGGACAGAAAGTCAAGCTGCCATTGATATACGAAATTATTTAGTCATTATAAACAGTGCAGAGCTTTACGATTGATGGAATCACTCCGTAGCAGGAAGTTGTCGTTGACCCCGTCAGCACCACGGCATCTACAGAAGGTAAGTATTGTGTCATGCTGTGCTATTATCTATTCTTTTTGTGTGTCTACTTAAATTAACAGATTCATGCATACACGAAAACGCTTTTCTGCTCAGGTATAACATGAATAGTACGAAATGTCATAGTAATAAAAGTATACAGACGAATACGGCTCATTCATGGTAACAGTCAATGACACCATAAGCAGCAACTGTCGTTACCCAGAAGATCTGTCAACTATTCGCGTAAAGGTAGCTACGTCTGTCATTGTTCAGTTTCTACTAAAGCACCCCGCTTACAATTCTAATAGGTGAATCGTTTCGTCCTATTAGTGCCAGTACCTGTCGCTCTAGTCCTACATAAACGAGCTGTCGCATGCATGCCGGTAAACATATAAGTAGCGCACCAGAAATTACATGCCGCCCGCAAAACAACTCTGCGAAGGGTTAGCGTCAGCATGTTAAGCATTGATGAATGAAATGTAAACGGTGCACCGAGCCGGTTCCACGCACCAAAACTATTTGCCAGTAGTCAGTTTTATGATGGGCTCAATGGAGATGTGTTGAAATGATTTCATCCCTCGTTTGATGATCTTCATGAGCTACGCGCATTATATTCGATACTGTTGCGACATTTACTTAAACAGCAGTTTTTGCTAAGCAGGAATCTGCATCTGTTACATACATATCGTCAAATGCGCGTTGATTTTGAGCATATATATTCTTTTGTTTCTTTTTTATAATGGCACGTATCTTAGTATTAGCGAGAAACATTTGCAGGAACAGATTCCCTAAAAAATACGATTATAAGTACGGCGTGCTTATGTGCTTGTACATAACAAGCTACGTAAATACAAGAGAACTATAGTTGCAGATTAACTTTTATTTTAAAATCATGGTTGACGGCATGTTCTTCTAATACTTCTCATTGACTGACTAAGAGCTACCTCTGGTGGAATCAGATCACTGTCGTATGATAATTCTCAGTCATTGCTTAGATAAGCAGTACAGAATCACTTTTAGTTCCCTACTTCAATATGATCTATTACCTTAGGTGGTATCTTTCCTCTACAAGTAACTCTACTTAGTAAATTTCCACTGCGGAACTAAATATAATAATGATGAAATCTGTGCTGGCGGTACGTACTTTTATATATTGAGACGACTATTTTCGCACGTCTATAGAAACCTATAGGAACGTATTTACGTCTATTAGTACAAAAGTGCATTAATCAGTATGTTCCGTTTGATGCTACTTCCGTTTATCTACTACTTCCTTTTCTGATGAATATAAATGTGATTGGTTCAGATAATGTAAAAGTCGTCATAATTTTTTGCTAAAACTATACTAGTGGCTACAGTCGACGTTCACGTAGCAACAAAGATGTACCATTTACTAACTTAAGTAAATAGTAAAAAAAAAAGCACTGACAGCAGCAGCAAGTATAGGTGATAGTAAAGCGCATCTGTTACACATGTCATAAGTTACAAATGTTGTGCTCAGTCTTAACTAAGAACCACAGTAATAACAAGACCAAGTCACAACAGCTTATACAACACGAATAACAGATTTGCGATAGTTAGCCATTCATTTAAAGTCTTTGTCATTCGTTCTTGTTGGGTTGCTTTTAAGTTATCTACGATCAGCAGATAAACCAATAACGGCTAAAAGAAATGACAATAAGGACAAGGTTTAGCAAACGTGATTTCGTAGTGGTAGATCATTTGCAATCCATGATAAACACGTTGATCAGGTATATAAAAGGAGCCAAACCAGTTCCTATTACTCGACACCCTAACACAGCCATCTTATGAAGCTTTAAAGGTCCCGTATCATGTACACTAAATCTTTAGTAGAGAAAAAAGCTGTTCTACGTTTGTGCAATGGGGAATTTAACTGGCCCACACCCTATGCAGACACTATTTGACCCTTAACCCTCTGGCGATCATCAACACTGTTGTCAAATTAGCACAATGAAGCCCTCCGTCTATCCTTTGTCTACGCCCGCAAATGTTACAAATGGCTGACCATTGCCAACTTCAGCAGTCGAAACTTGCTGTGGCGGCTATGGTGGCGCTATGTTGTATCAACAATAACTCGGAAATCTCAGTACAGCGGCGACGGTAGTAGCAGCAGCAGCAGCAGCATCACCACAGCTACCAGTGAAGGGACACCGTAGTAGCACCGTAAAAATACTACACTGATACCGATTGAAAGATGGTTCATTTAGTCACCTAACCGCATATTAGCTAGCTAATAAACTACCCTCGTTTTCTCGTTCATCCGACACTGACAACTGACGTTCGTAGTAAAATTGCAACCAAAAGTATCGCACCGATATAGACCAGCAAGTACAACTCGGCGGACCCCACAATACTTCGGACATCAGTAGTAGTTTTATTATTACCTAATACCCCATTATTTTTATTTAACAAGACCAGCTACAAGAAACGATCAGTCGATGAAGTAGAACAGAACGACTTAATATTATTACGGACATATTTCTAGCTGCAAAATAATACATCTATTAATAAAATTACATAATCCGTTACAGCAGTCGCTATAAGGAAAGGAGCTTCGCGCAACTCATGAGCACTGTTCTGTTATAACTGTTTACGTTTACGTTACATATCTGGCAAAGAGCAGCAGAACATCATTATTAGAAAAACTAACCCTAAGATGTCAAGTCAGTTTTTGTGTGGTTTTCGATAATGTTAATGTAAAGGTTAATTTAAGTTTGTTGAACACTTCATTGCATACTTCATGTTAATCCGCAGACTTAGCTTCTAAAAAAGGCAAAGGTTCGCTTTGTGGAACGCTCTACTCTAATCATTATCATATTAGTGCCCTATGCTAGTTCTACTGTTTCTACTGTTCTTACATTGAATTTCATAGCTATAAACGGACAGCAAATTTGCTCACTCATAGTATTTTACATAGAATCACATAACCGAATATCAATTTTGTACCATCTGTACGTTATAACAACGTTGCACGCGGAATATTGCTATTTATGGCTAAATTTATAATATATATATATATATATATATATAAAAACACGAGAGATGAGGGCTGACAGAAGAACCCGACTGATTTTTCCTGTCAGACCAACATTCACTGTCATTTGAAGATAAGTTATTTACCGATTGATCCAAGTGAATGCAACTATTCACAAATCGATAAATGTATTATATGAACACTCTGAAAGAGAGAGATATTATATTCTCAGCTTCGGGCTCGAATGAGTTAAGCAAATTTCTATTTGATCGGAATACATCGGCAAATTAAAAAAGATAGGGTAAACATTTCATTCAGACTCGAACAGCACACGATCAGGTACGAGGAGGCGCTTTTAGTACACCTTTAAGCTACAACTTCATATCCGCGTGATAGGGCAAGACACTATATGGATGTCCCAAAGAAAGTTTCTCTCTTTGTGTCAAATCTCAGTTGTTAAAATATTTTGCAGTAGGCCTTACCAGTTTTTATCGTTACAGCCCGTAAATAAATACAATCGGCCTCTGTAAAGGAAAACTTCTGTATATCACTGGAATGAGTAGTGAAAAGTTAAAATATTCTGAGATCTCGAATAATAAATTATGTTATTTGAAGTTCACCAATATTATTTGAACAGCACTGTCCAATATTTTATGCGATTGAGGCTCATAAAAAAGTTTCCGCAATGGCACTCTAAAAGCATAAGTACACGATTTCGGGCGGAGCTTATAAAACCCAATATCCAAGCTGATAATCTGTATTATCACCCTAAGCCTCTGATAATTCTCAAAAGTAGGTGCTCTATGAACGAACGCTAAAGCATTTTCTAGATACTTTTAGAATAACGATGCGTCCAACTTAAGCATGACGGCGAATGATCGAATTAATATGATAACGCAGTTGATGTGTAATCACTCGAAAACTGTCTAATTAAAGCTCTAAAACCGTTCGGTACATGTTCATTCGTATGCTCTACCGGCGCAACCATGGGAGATTAAGCAAAACCTCGATGAAGACCGCGGTTTTGAACTGACACAAGCATGATGGTGGCTATGGAAAGAAAACTGGTGACCACAAAAAATCATGCCATTTCCATACGAGCTCTAGCAGGGAAAGAATACAATCTAATAAGAAATCGTCTTTAATGTTTACCGGCACAACTTTCGGTGGGCATTTTAATGTGTATCCAAATGCGAATACCTTGCTATCAGCAGAGATCTACGAGCTATAGCTACAGCCCGATTCACGGAATTGATAAACGCAAATATTCGTTCTGAGCTGTGTTTCCGCTTTGCTCTGAACGCGAAGACAGAATGATCATTTTTATGCGCAATATAAGATATGTACGATTTTAATCAATGATCACAAGTCTCCAAAATCGTTTGGCTGTTTTATTATATCAGGATGGAAATCATTATGCATAGTTTAAAGGCAAACAGATAAAATTTAAGTTACCAAAAATACCACTCATATATATAACAATGAGTTCCGTGTTGCGTTTATAAAATCTATTTATTTTAGTCATCAAGTATAAGTGCGGTAAACCAATTAAGCGTTTGTTGATAATGGAGCTTTGAAATTGAATTTGTTGTTGTATCTATCAATCATTGTTGGCTCCGCAATTTTTCTTCATCGATCTGATTTGACGTGCAAAAGTTTACTATAACAATGTTAGCTATTTTAGAAAAGATTTATTATGTGCTTTTAAAGTTGCTTTAGAAATAGTTACAATTTTTCTAGTATCAAAAATCAACAAGAAAAATAGGTCTTAGTCAACATAAGTCGACATAAAAGCATATATACGATCATCCATTTTCGTGCACAATTTCAGAACAGTCGAAAACATATTCAATGAATTAAACCTACACATTTAAGTAGTTGAGCATCACTGTCATATAAAAATATTCTACAATATACAATGTAAAATGAATGATAAAACTCACGGCTGTGTTGACCGGACTGCTCTTGCCGCTTTTTCCCGTCCTTTCTGCACTTTTCTCCGGACGAATCTTGGTAAATATGTTCTTTCTCCAGCCGCCCTTGCATTTCTTAACGGCATCGAGAAGTCTCTTTGCAGCCGGTCGTGCAATGCTGATTTTCTCAAGATCTTCCGCCGTAACATAGTCAAAGTGCTGAATCCTTGTGATCTGAAGCTCTTCCCGGATGCGCGAGGCAAACTGCTCCAGCTGGACATCGCGACACAGCTCGACGAGCCAGTCCGTTGATTCCATTGTGACTGCTCTTACTGACGCTCGAAAGGGTTGCCCCCGCGAGGGCTTCCCGGCCAGTTGGCCACCTATAAGACATCGATGCGATTTCAATTTCACGAAGAGAATGGCGGTAATAGCAATAATAATGGTAATCTTGATTAGCGTCAAGCCTTCATACATCTATCCTTTTCCAGTATGAAGATGGTGGGCTGTAATTAAGAATGCCTATGGCACAGATCTCTTTAACGCCGTTATTACTAGTAGAGGTATGAAATCTAATAAGGTCACACCGAACTTTTCCAATCGGAAGTATTGAACTACTCAGAGTTCAAAGACTGGTCGCGTTCAGTTGCTATTTGTCCCCACCGAAATTGAAGCGTATAAGGGTAAACCCACACGAACACAAAGAAATTCCAATCTAGAGAAGAGTCATCAATACAGTTTTTCTAAAACAGTCATCGATTATATGCATATCACTCGTCTTAACGCCCAAAAGTTAGGCGTAATATAATACGTGGCTCCTATATTTAATAATGATGGCTACGGAGGTCTAGATAAAGTTCAGTTTCATTTGCACCAACAAACATTTTCACGTACGAATGTCATAAAAAATTATAGGAAGTACACAACTACGACTCTCGATTACGTTGAAACGCGGCGGTGCTTTAGTGTATTTAAAAAGAGATCATCTTCCGAAAGCTCTAATTGTGCATTTTTTGGGACTAGTGCATGTATTTCGGATACTAGGGTCACTTGGAGTTTCCAAGACCTCAGTGCATTGTAATCAAATATAGATGTCTCCAACATATAAACCCGTCAAGCCAATTAATGCTTTAAATTTGACAAATGTACATGCACTAAGCTATGGATTTGGCTGTACGTTTCGAAAACGACGCCGGCTGTTGTGCCTGGATTACTTATACCAGTACTATACGTGACTATGACGTCACTATTCGTCACGAGAAAAGAGTAAAGTGCAACAACTGTTACCACAAAGGGCATCGTCCATTGTCAGTTAAATTTTACAAATCCTTGATGACTCCGCTCCAGCGACGTCGCAGTTCGTCACATACGCGCATTTCTCCGTAAGAATGCATGTACTCGAAACTCGCCACAGCACGTAACCGAACACGTTTGTAAGCAAGGCATAATCGATATATTATAATTACCGAACAAAAATGAATAATTATTTTCAATATAATTCAAATGAGTGACATAATTGATAATAAGGATATACGATGCGAGAGAGAGAGAGGAAAATTTTAAAAGAAAACAAGCGCTTCAGTGTTCTAACAGTTCTAACATTACAAGGGAAAAGTACATGTAAGGGACCGACAAATCGAAATAATAAGAAAAATCATAATTGTAGGTGCCCCAATCCTAGTAAACACGTCCGAGAGTTAGGAACAAAATACTGTTGAAAATTCAAACTCAGTGAAGGTAAAGCTTTGTTAAACGTTTTTCCACTTCTCCAACATACAGTTGACGAGATCCGCAAAATAAATCCGAGTTGACGTTCATCGCATTTGGCTTTGCCTACCTACGTTTTTCCCCTAGCTTGAACACATGACGTTTGCATGTAAACTCCGTGCACACACTCAGCACCAAAATAGAGCACCTAGTATTAACCACACGATGATAATTTGTTCTAGTAGCACCAAAATGTACGCGCTGCTCCAGTCTCGGAGAAAATTCCGCGGTCCGCTCGTTGGATAGCAGCAGCACAGGGTCATCCACATACAGAGGGTTCTGCTTTCATCAGAATTTTTCCTACCCGACCAACTGCTGCTGGTTGATTAACTGCTCTGTCTATCCGCCGTTGTTGCTGATCGAATGATCCTGCTCACAGCCCACAGAGGCACCCCCCTCACTCAAGTCTCAAAGCCCACGAGCAAGAAGAGATGAATGTTGGTTTACAAGTAATAATTACGAAGCCGCTCCGCTGGGAAGCCTTTTGGCGCGTAGCAACTTTTACTAGGCTGATCGGAGAGAAGGAAGAGGCGCTGAGCGCGCGGGAAATTTAAAATCGTTTAACCCAGTTAAATTTGCAGTCCCAACCATAAATATTGGGTAGCTGGGAACTACTGAGGAAGAATGTTAATAAAAAAAATAATATTACAGTTATTCAGTTCCTTAGAAATTTAAAAATATAATGAGGTGTGTTGAACACAGGTTTTACCATATCTTACAGACTACTGACGTTAACATTTTGGGAGCCTAAAACAGCGCATCGGAGATATCAATCTAAATATAGATCTACTGATCTTTATAAATGACAACGGTAACGATTTTCTGATCAAAATGAATCGCTTTGTGGCTCCCGATAGTAACTTAGAGGAAAACATAATCTACTTATGTTTTGATTATATTAAACAACAGCGTTACCCAAAACGGTTCGAAATAAGCTTGGTGATAATTAGGGTGTTCACCTGAATAAATTGAAACAAATTACTTTTACAAAGTCCGCTTAAGTTACGGGCTTTCAGAATTTTTAAACACAGGGCAACAATTTTCGTATTTATTGTATTACAATAGAGAGTGAACGAGATGACCCTGATGCTTTTACCCAGATCCAGCATAACTAATTAAGCAATAGGTTGATTAGCGCGGAAAGAGGATTGCGTTGAAGATGGCGCTACGTTCATTTATATAAAGAGAAATAACGTTTACCCTAACGTCAGCAGGATGTACGCTGAAGAACATATTTTTTACTTAATTGTGTCTACCGTGAAACTCAAAACATTGACCATGTGGTCCTTAACCATGAACCTTAATTAATATATAAAATTAAAATAAAAAATAGACATGTATTCATGTTTGCTAAAAGGTTACAATAAATGACAATCATTAACTTTAAGTCTTCAAAACAAGTCCCTTCTCAGCCTTAATCGGGTTCTATAATTTTAGATAAGACTACACACAATGTTTTGCGTCGAACAGAAGACGACATCGATCTAGGTTGAGTAAACTGGCCTTTATTCACAGCTCAGAATCATGTGACCTTTTTTAATGCTCAATCTTTGTTGTGTATACAGCCTGTGTCAGAATGTGAAAAAAAGAGCAACTATAGTTATTGTCATTATATATACTCGTTGTCATTTTGTGCAAAGTCGAACTTTTAATGTACAGTACGTTCTAACTTCCAAGAAATGCTATTAGCAGTCTGAACGAATAGCTGTGATGACGAGGGATAATTCAGTGAAATTCAAAGATATACATCACACAGCCAGCTTTAATCAACAAAAGGTGTATTAGTATACGTGCTATGCACTAAGACATTCATTCCGGTAATCTCTGACCAAAAGGTACATGGTAGAGTTAAGGTATACAATGACAGTATTATATTGTGAATCGTCCATTTTAGTCGTTACCGTTAGGAAATTGAATTCTGACTCAATAAGGACATGTGTGCTGTTAAATAGACCCTTATCAGACAAGTGTAGAAAACTTTCGCTTCACTAAAGAATCATTTTCAAATACTGTGTTAATTCGCACCGGGTTCATGTAATGGACATTTCTAAATAAAGTACATGTAGAATAAAGTACATTTCGAGCGTACTCAAAGAGAAACACGACAAGCAAGATACCTTCCATTTTTTCAAGCGGATTTGGGTGGTCGAAGATTAAGGAGGAGATTTTATTCTCGAACTCCTCCGTAACGGCCTGTGTACCTCATGGGAATTTTTTAATGACTGCTTTTTTGGGATTGACGCTTCTCGAGCCTCTTCCAAGCATACTTTTTTGCTGTGATCCGCTTTCTCTGGGATACAACTATTATCGTCGTGCTGAGCTGTAGCGGCTGGCTGGCGACTATCACGTTTGTTTAGTGTCATCCAGTTCTGTTGTTTGTGCTCAAACAGATGATTTCGTATATTAGTTCGAGGCGGTGCTCCAAGCGGCGTAGTTTCGCGAAATCTCATAGGCGATGTGCGAAAGCCATCTATATTGTCATAAGTTTTATATACTCGAGCAGCTGCTGACGTGAGTGCCGTTTCGATTTTCTGCAATCTTAGATCAAGGCTATTCACTGTTGAAGATACCTCTAATAGCAAGCCATGTGATCGTTCCTCAGGTGAACGATACGTGATAGCTTTGTACATGTAAACGACAAAGCTTAAACAACAGAATACGCGCCGGCACAAGGATAACCTAAAGCTAATTGGGTTAGAAGCCCTAAAATACTCGTGACTTAGGCCAGCGATTTCAAGAGCCCACTGCAATATCGCCAGCTCAATCAAAAGGTTGGCAGTGAACAAGAGAAGTAACCATAGTCGAACATGTCGGGTTTGTGGCGGAGTGGTAAGCAAAAACGAGATGAGTACGGCGCCTACAAAAAAGGCAAACGATGACAAAGTAGATGCATGACCTGCAATTATCGTGTTCACGTAATGGATTTGGTCAAGCATTATCGATAACGATGAACCTTGCGATGATATCTTGTCCGTCAGCTTTTGATTTTCTTGTAGCGCCTTCCGAGTGTACTCCTGAAGACGATCCTGATCGGCCCGTGTTAACGCCATTACATCGTTCAGTGATGTCAAGCGATTAGAGAGTTCAACTGAGGATTCGGACAGCGCGTTAATAACTCGAAGCGTGGTACCTTGCCAGCGCTGTTGTTGCAAAAACGAGCAAATCACTTGAGCATGCGTGAAAAACGTCGAATATGACCCCAAATGCGGGCTGCGAGAAAGAGCCTTAAAGTCAGTGCACTTGTCTACATGTTCATCGGCCGCGCAACTATAACCGGGATGACCCATTTTCTGTACGAAACATGAGGTAAATGCGAGAGCTAGCCGGTGCTGACTGTCCTCTGTAAGAGAAACGCATGACGTCTCAAGCTTTTCCACGGCATCCTGCCAACAGGGTCCGTAATGGAGAACCTGCTCTCGAAGTTCGTTGAGGAGCTTTTGGGCAGCTCCGGATGAATATGATAAAGACACAAGTGGCACTGCTGGTGTAACCGACAGTGACCCGGACAAAAGACATGATAAACACAGTATTAACAACATTGCGTTCATGCAACGGCCGATAGTTACTCACATCAAAAAGATTTCAGGTGACGCTCAAACATGACTTACGGCAGTCATGACATCGACTGTTTCTCTAACAATGTTCATTCTTCATTTTTTTAACGTTTTTTGGACATGGCCTGTTTGAAAATTCCATGGCAAACACCGATAATATTTTTAGGTAAGTTTTACTATTTGCTCTCTGCAGGTCGTTTTATCTGTAGAACACTTATTGTGTGTCATGTCGTTTCTGGCCTGACGCGCTTCTAGCCTACAGCCAGAACCTCATCTGCTTGTGTGGGTTTTACAGGCGTGGAAGCAACAGATGAACCAATGCCGCTCTTTGCTTTAGCTAGTGAATTTTTTTAGTGCTCTCCGCGGAAGGTAAATTTGAACATCTACTCGTTTGTAAACAAACGGTTTGGTCAGTCTGCTGTGAAATACTGGCGGGCTTTTAAAGTAACGCAACGCTAAATACGAGGGGTATTTATTTCTCTTTTCGGCATATACTACGCAGCAAGCGTAACCGAATGTAGAAGTTGAGTATTAATTTTTCTACTCTTGGATAATTTCATGGCCGCGGTACTGACTCGAAGATGTCTTTACGTGGTATATGGCCAAAACAAATCTATAATAGAATTTGAACATTCACCTTCCTGAAAATAATTGTGTAACTGGAGTATTTATTAAATTTATTCAGTAGCTAACTCCAGGTTCTCCTTTTCACGACAGGCCCCAATAGTACTGCTCAGTATTGATGAGTAGACCTGTTAAGGAAGAGAGCTCAATATGAAGAATATTGGAAAATCAAGCAAAAGAAAGAATTACTGTAATAATTACCTTCCCTATTAGAATTTATCCTGGAGAAGCAAAGAGTGTTTACGTGTAGACTCAAAACCAAAGCATCTCTGTGTCCCTTTGATTAGTCAACAAACACATTACCGCTGTACCATGGGAGAAACAACTTATAATTAAGTTGTTTAATTAATTAATTAAAGTTGGTTAGTCCTATTATTCAGAGGCTCTTGTATTTGAACATCTGCATTGCTTAAAAATATATATAAATTTCTACAGTAGAATTTCGTTATTTTGGTTTTTATTGTTTTTTTAATATGTAAATAAATAAGCCAGTTTATAGTTCTGGAATATAAAAAATATTTTCTTATTTAAAGCAGCTTGTGAGAACCACCGTAGAGCGTGGTCCTTTCATTTTAGCATTCAAAGATAACGATGTTTTATTTACTACTCAAGCCAAACTTTATTACCTGTTATGATAGCAGATATATACAATGGTCTCATATTACTTGTGGATGATTTGTGGTTCGAATTTTATGTATAGTGGTATATTTTGTTAATAAAACTTGGATTAATTAACTTGGAATTGTCACAAGTGACGGCACGAAACAGTGTTGCAAATCTTAACAATTTGTTCATCTGAAACACTATAATGAAATTCAGTAACCACAAATAAGGTTTAACAGATAATAACAGCTATTACAGTGTTGATAATGGGTTTTTTTCTCCTGTAGTTCTCATGTAGCACAATATTGGTTGTATCCGCTTACTCAGCACTGCATTATACGAAAAAAAAAGAAAAATTTTCTTTGTTATATTAAATAGTAGTATATTCATTTAAAAGAAATTGTCATTTTATGGCTGCTTATCCACGTGTAGGTCTAACTGACTTCTTATAGTTGACCTCGCTCTTGGAAAGTAATGGTAGCTCTCATCAATTACACCAATAATTGAGAAAGGAACACAAGCGAACACAAGAAAAAAACTTTGTTCTTTTTTTATGTGGTGTTTTATTCACGTTCTCTACATTGCCTGTTAGGGAACTCTATAAAAATGAAAGCGTTCTGCCAAAGTATCTCTACGGGAATTGAATTTGCTAATAGTATTTTGAGATTTTCATAAATATAATATTCAACATTTCAAAGCCTAAGTATTGCTTGAATATTCTTTGACTCTCTATCGAGCGTACCATGTTTTTAAACGAAGGGCTTCTACTTAGCAAGAAAGAGTTTTGAATAGAGAAAAGGTTCAGTGTTAATGTTGTAACGGCTAGCTTACTTCTAAATGCAGAGGCTTACAGTTCTATCAATTTTTTTGTTGTTATTGTGGCTAATTTCGTAGGCTGTCAACACCGATGTTCACGTCCACTCTTCATAATTGTAGCAGTTAAAAGGGGACAAGGCAAACCCGAGTTTTGGATACCAACTCTGTTGTTGGCGGAAGCAAGCAATCCACATCACCACTTCTTGGTGTGTTAATGTTGTAATGTGATTGATGTAACATAATTTTAAACCATATCTAATACTGCACAAGTAACCAAAACATGATTAGATGATGTTACAGATGAGAACTGAATTCAGATGTGCGCTTACTAGGGATACAACACTTACAATAAACATTTAGCTTTGTGTTTACCATAAAAAAACACTACAAAAATTAATATTATATTACGATTTTTTATGGAAATTGGGATCTATTGGGTTTTCTTTCAGTCGTTTCAAAAGAAATTGGACAAAATCATTTTTTAATCATTTATATTAATTGGTTTGTTAAGGCTTCTTAGTTTGTTTTTGATTTTTGAAGCGAGTGTGCTACGATACATTCAATAAGGACTATAAATCGGATAAAAAAAGAAGCTGCTAAATAAAAAGGTATGAGAACATATGGCTTATATTCCTAAGCTCAATCGTCTCACGCGGGACGTGTATCCAAATGTTCAGCTTTGTCTATTTTTCCCATTGACGCGGCATAAGGTGTATTACACAGGTCAAATTGTATGTTTCGAAATGTCGTATTTCTTTTTGACTGAGACTCCTTCCCATGGTTGTGACAATGTTCCTACCATTAGCTTTAAAATACTTTATCTTCTACTAATTGAATTAAACTAATCGAAAAGGTCCTGTTTGAGCATTTTACTTCTATGTAACGGAATCAACTTCTGTGTGTCTGTGTGTAATCTACCTAACAGACGTCCTAGCGAGTAAAGCACTACGCATAGTGTGAGCTCAGGTATTAGTGCCGTCGCCCCAATACGCTCAGCACGTAACAACGTTTATGCCGGGTATCATACACAATGGGCAGTTCTCGTTCCCGATCTGTTGACATGTCGGGTGATGCCGCTAAGTTTGTTCAGGAGAAGATCTCCGCCAATCCTTTAGTGGTCTTCTCGAAGACAAGATGCCCTTACTGCACTTTAGCGAAGCAGATTCTCGAGAAATACAAGGCGAGTGTACGCGTGGATGCGGAATAAAAGCTCCGTTTCGCAACAATAGATGTACTAACCTCGTTACTTTGAATGACAAAAGCTACCTTTCTTTCGATAACTCGACATAGCAGTCTATAAATTATCTGCGTGATAGATCGGTGCGTAACGTATTTCCCTGTTAATCTTAGGGACACGCTATAGTTTAGGTTTGAATCCAGCAATAGACATATTTGGTTTAGTGCTGAGCCTGAGCCGTCTGATACAATGCGTCACGGTGATAGCGGGCGTAAAACTTGCGATATAGAGGCTGTCTGCAAATTCTGTCTGATCGTGTCCCCCGAAATGCCATAATTGTGTCACCTGCTTATGGATTATTATGATTCGGGTGATGTCGAAGTTTTTGTGTTTGTGTGTAGGAGCGCTAAGGCACTCTATGCTTGCTGTTCACTGAATATTAGCGAGGCCGATATAGATATGATTAACCGTTGATCGGCCCAAGCGGAACTTCCGGCCTACATGCGATCAGCCGCTAAATAATGGTGTTATCAAGGGGTTTTTGTGGTGGTCTTTAACATGATGTGAACGGCTGCTTCGTGTGAGTGCAATCTTCGGTGCTGAGACATTCTATGACGGAAGATGATTGCGCTTAGTTAGCTTAATTAAGAAAAAAAAAACTTTTATGCGAGGTGAGAGAACGAAATCTGTTTTTGGATAAGATATTCATGGATAGGTTTCTACAACGGTCCAAAAGTTCAAAAAAACTGTAGTCGTTGCTACAGATTCGAGGGTAAGCTCAAATAGAAAATAGAAATTACGAATAAAATTATACGCTTAAGTGATGTTTTTTAAATATTTTTCACGAAATTCCACGATATTACATTTAGAAAATGCGGATGTGATCCTTAACTTATTTTATGCTGCTGAAAAATAGTAAAAAATTTTGATACGAAGTTTTATTATAATAAAGCTCTTCTTTATTATAATAAAGGTTCGATATTCTGACCGTATTTAAAGCGAATTAGTTAACTTTTTTTTACTCATTATGATTTAATATTTAAAACGAAATCATATAATACGCGGTCTCGTTTATATTGGAATTTATAGCAGGACGGCTAGATGATTAAGTTAGTATCTTTTCAAAAATAACTTCACGTACAAATAGCAGACGGTCTGCGACTAACGCCACCTGCGATGTGGAGAATGTATCGCTGAGGTGTTAAACAAACAACCGAACCTATCAAAAACATGGGTCATTTAGTTGTAGTCGATGTATAGAATTCCAGTAGACGATAAACACTATAAGAACTGCTAAATTGCTATACAAGCCAGAAAAATCAGTAGTAAATACTAAATCACCATCAGTAATAAATACTACACCTTGAAGTCGATCGTTATAGAACTACAATTGAATTTTACTTTCCATTTTCAATAGAAATTGCTATGTTTTCTGTCATAAATATTAATTTCTTCAATATTGTTCTCGTTACCGGATCGGGTTTAAACAGGCGAAATTCGAAGTTATTGAACTCGATGACCGCTCTGACGGAGATGAAATCCAGTCAGTTCTGGGCGAGTTGACGGGCGCGCGAACCGTACCGCGCGTTTTCATCGGAGGCAAATGCATCGGTGGCGGATCGGACACGCAGGCCTTAGACAAGGATGGCTCGCTCGAAGGAATGCTCAAATCGGCAGGAGTCCAATTGGGTTAATAGCAGTGCACGGTCAATGCCGCTTCACAAAGGCTGTTAAATCCTGACAGACTCAAATGAACTTATGATAAAGTCAGCAGTCGATTGAGCTTATATATGCAACGAAGATAAATCTACGCGAGCTGCGATTGGTTACTATTGATATTAGTTGCTATCAGGTACTAGAAGTGGGAGTAAAATAATTCTTTGTGAGTATTTTTGTAGAATGCGTTTTTGTTTTTGAAAAAGCGGCCATAGCACGCCAAGTGAAATAAGTGAGTGTTACTGTTTGGACTGATGCGGCCTGAATTGCACTTTATATATGGTTAAAATGTATTCTGAGAAAGTATTGGTAAATGAAGATTCTTGGTTTATTAAAGCAATATAAAACTATACAGCTATATTTGATAAAAATGATTAAGTTATAAGTAATAAAATATTATTGGGAAAATAGGAAATATTTGGCACACTGGCTCGCCTTCACTAGAAATTAGCACGTGAGTGTGTTGAACCCAAAAAGCATAAGATATTGTTGGCATTATGAACACGACTGCCATGTAAACTCAATTACTCCAGGATCAACGTATATTCGAATATAAAGTAATTAATATTGGACGCTTTCAATTAAGAGTGAGATCACATAGACGATATATACGTGAAAGAGACTAATATTTAAAACTATCTGAAATTACTGAACTTAGCACTCAGTTTTATGTTTTAAGCAATGTTACTGTCATTTGTCTAATGGAAGCTTCAAGAAAGTATTCTAATTTAGGCTTATTATAAAGACCATTTCACCTCATGTTTCTTACACATGTCACCCAGCACTGTTTTTCCCAACATAGTCACCCATATAATTCTCCAATCTCATAAGCATTTTCTTTACAAACTACAGGTTGTTAAGTATTTCTTTCTTCGTTTTCAAAGACCACTACGTGAGTGTTTATCGTGAGCGGCCATCTACAAAGACAAACGTAACTTCGCAAAAAAATCGTATTAACCTTATTCAAGCGAGCAATATCAAGATGGAGCACAGGTTCAGCCTTACTAGGAACAGCCGGAATGTACTGCACAAATTCTTACCTGCACTATTTTTAATTTAAAATCCGTATCCGGTAATGGCAATTAGAAAGAAACGCAACTACAGGGATAAAAATGGTGACCTAAACAAGATGTCATGACCTTCTTCTGTTCCCCAGCAAAGCAACTTTTAAAAATTACACACTAAATATCTATTTTTATTGTAAACATAGTTTATTGTTATAGTTTTGTATATGAT
>NW_019214246.1:81125-125943 GCF_002532875.2 Varroa jacobsoni
GTACAATACATTGTTTTATACTCGCCGGGATTCGTTTATTGTCTAGCAAGTCTAGCTCACGTTCCCGTAATGTATTTATATATGTAGCAGGTGTAATGTCAATGATTTTTAATTTTATTACTATTTACGTTTCTTATTACTCAATAAGGGATGTTTTTTCCGTTTTATACCTTGAGAACAAATAACTACAGGCTCGTTTATTTACACACAAGTAGGTTCTCGGATCACAAACTTTATATAATCCGATAAATTAGTAGAAACTATCTAAATAGCATTTGGAATATAATAATAGTGGTTGCTTATTTTTAATAATGGAGACAAATCTTAAATGGAGTCTACAATGAGAAACGTACAATGGGTAATCATACACCATGAATTAGACCAGTTGAGGATCTCTGCCGAGCTTTTGACAACAAGGGGTAAAACGTAACGTGCAGTGGATAAATGTTTCCTTTTTTTTTTGGTTTGTAACCGAATACTTTTTGTGGTGGTGAACTATATGCATGATGTGGGCATGTGAAGCGAAGAGGCAGATCTTGAAAGGCCAGATAATTAATTTGCTCTTAATTTGAGCTCTCTGTTTAATAATAATAATAATAATCATAGCCATAAGTATTATTGTTAGTATAATAATTCCAATTCCTGCGAAAGCAGCGGCCTATATATTACGTACTTTCGCAGTAGCTACTAGAATCTGTTATCCTAGATAGCAAGCTCGTCACTTACATTGCCAGACAAGTATTCTTCCATGATAACTTAGTGGTGCTGTACAATTTAAATATTTGCGTATCATTGCTGACGATACTAATTCCCGCCCTTGACAACTTAGTGTGGCGATTTTCTCCAATCACTTATTTTATTTGTTTTTTTTCGTTTATATTTCAGAGGGACCACATGTTTAAGACAACTGAACGCAAACACTATTGCTATAATACGGAAAGTAAAAAGTTAACCTTTAAAACGGAACTTTAGATAGGTACATGTTATACTGACATAATATATAAGCTTTGTCCTGATATATGAGGTAAATGTGTGGCCCGTTTAATTGAAAACAGCTTAGTAATATTTCGCTTACGCAGGACAGTACTCTGATACAAATGTATCATCTTAATAGATAGCTAGCAATGTTAATCATTTTATCAAGGAGAGCGCACGTGCATTTATCAAGCTCTTAACTAAGAGTCATGCCATTATACGGTTACAAAATTTGCGCCCCGCTACACGGTTCAAGGAACATCGGGTTCGTGAAAAGAATTCTAGCTACTGCTTAGATTTTACCCTCTGAATCTTGTCATACAAAGAATAAACTTATTGTACTGCTGTGTAAACTAAGTGCAGTAATGGATTCAATACGCTAATGTTTTGCAATTTTCACTGTAGAAGCTACTTTTTAGTATGCTTTCTACGATTGACAGCCAAGACTGACAATATGTCGCCAAAGGGATTTGTAATCTGTCATCGTGTACAGGTTTTGTCACAAGAGCACATTCTTGCTTTTGTTCTCCACCAAACATTTCTTTAGAAGAGTTAGTTTCGAGGCCGGACATGTGTTACTTCTAGATGAGCCACGAATCGAAATGATACATGATAATGTTACGCGAACTCCTGGCGTGTTTCCACTACATCGTTGTATTCAACAGAGCGTTGCTAATTTCCATCTTCAGCTTCTTCGCTTTTGACTCTTTCTTCGCCTCTTTGTGCGCCACTACTTGTTTTTGTAGTGAGCGGCATTTTTCCTGAAGTTCAATATGATAAAAACACACGACTGTGTCTATGTGGTCATCACAATTATTATACCTTTTGTTGAAGGGCTGCTTATGAAAGTGCGTGATAGTGGTCTATAGAAATATAATTTTGAATCTCGCGACGACGATAATTCAATACAAACCTGCATTTCGTTCATCTGTTCAGCATGTCGCTTAACGGTATCTTGAAACTTGCTTCTCGCGTCACGATCTTGTTTGGCCATATCGGCTTTTAACTCGCAGATTTGCCTATCTTTAGCTATCAGTTGTTTGTCTTTCTCTGACAGCTGCCGCTGAAGACTGAGGACTTGGTCATTAAGTTTTGTGAGAGCCACTACATGATCAGAAGACGTGGGGTCAGGGAACAAGAGAGGTTTCGATGGCTTGATATCTTTTGTCTCTTTCTTTTCTTCCTCGACCGCCACCTAAAGATCCACATACGATTATAAAACAACAAGAAAAATATTAGAAATGACATTTTGTATATATCATGTGAAATATAGATAATCCATAAGCAATATTTGTTATCAATGAGACGACGACATATAGTTTACTGAATGACACCCACTTTGGGGTCACTATCCGAATGATGGCTTGCCTTTGTAACATCTGGCCGAAGCTTTCGGTCTCGATGAAAGTCGGGCGTTTTTTTTTCCTTTTTCTTGAGTCCGTTCTCTGGTAGTAGATTAGCAGTTGGAGGCGCAGTTGGACTCGTGCGACTTGAGCTCGCACGCATTCTGAAATAATATCAAAAGTGAAGAACGAAAAAGTAATGTTTTATAAGCAAGGCACCTTTCGGGATCACTTAGATTTGCTCAACGTGTGTCTACAAGGTGTTCGATGGATGCTTTTCTAGCTTGACTCCTTGTCATGCGATATGTCATTCGTATCTGTTACTAACGGCAAGTTAGCATAGACCTTATTCCATGTATGTATACATGTTAACAAGAAACCTTGATTTTTATAATAATAGCGTGGACCTTTATAGTACTTCGTGTCAACGTAATACAGTCGTACCTTCCAGAATCGGAGATTCTAGCTTTGGCGAGGGTCCTCTTCAGTGAAACCGTGCAGAGCCAGCAAAGCATCTTGCCTTCCCGTTTTTGCGTTTCGGAGTCCTTGCGATCGAATGCGCTCTTTTGTTTGCACTGCTCACATTGCACTGGCGCACCGTACTTCTTTTCGGAGTTCGTACACCTGATATTGGAATCAGATAATCAAATGCTGGTCAAAATTGAAGCGCGAGTTCAAAACAACGAACGTAATCAGAATTTAACGGGGATCTTCGTATGTATTTATTGAGACGATACTAGATTATCTCCAATTAGGATTTATTTCGATTATAATTAGCTCTGCCTTTAAAGTGCTATGCTTTAAGTATGTATATATAACCAGCACACCTTTGGCATTTGCTTCCGATGAAAGCTGCAACGAGATTGCAGTAATCACATGAGCGTGGTTTCCCGAATTGCCGCACGTTGTTTTCGCATTTAGCACAGATCGACCCCTTCCTGTATAGTACAGCAGTCATCCAATAATTACGTAGTTATAAAGGGTCCAGTTTACTTAGTTTAAGGATAAAAGTATCCACTTAAAACGTGGCCCAACGCAGCTGTTAAACAGGTTTTTGTCATCGTTAATTTGAAAACACGAGCTTTAATCTAAGACAATAATATCTCTGATAGGCCCGCGTCCCAAGTTAGGAAAAAGCTTTTTCCACACAACATTCATTTGCTGAAAACGAGAAAAGCAGTGTCCTTACCCTTCAGGTTGGAAATCTGCTCGACAGTACGTACATTTCACGTTAGCCTGCCGGCATGTCTGAAAAATAGCCGGAGACCAATCGCCTGTTAGCTTCAATAGTCACTGCATAAAATGAAAATAGATAGCAGTTCTTTTCTTAGCTGTTTAGCATAGAACCCAACGCAGTGGTAATAACCCGTAAGTTACCACAGCGTATACGAAAAGATATGTCTATGTATTGTAGATAATTGTATACAGTGAGAATTTGCAACCACTTTCATCCCTAAAAAGCTAGGTTACTATCTAAGATATTACTGATTTCGTTTTAGATATTGGTGTTCATATTTAAAAGAACGACTGCGTACTTCAAAACCTGCCGTACAATATGTGCCCGAATGCAATATTTGTTTCTCTAATTAATGTAGATTAATGGCGTATGTGTACAAGCTGTCAGCATGTTTTTATCATGTGATATTGACTTAACGCTGGCAACTTGAAAGCTAAACAAGCGTGTTTATAGGCGTCGCATAACACAGTGTCAGAAAACCATGAACAGCATAAGAATATATAAAATTTACGTAAATACCTATTCGCATTTTTCAGTGATTTGGTCGAAGACCTTAAAACAAGTTCTAAGAGTAGACTTGGCAATGTTCGCATAGTCTCTAATAGAACATGCTGCTATATTGTCCCCAAGTTGCGTAATTAACCTACGTTACAAGTATAAAGTCAAAATTGGAGAATGATTGCGCCACATGTGTAATAGAAGAAATAAAAAAAATTGTATTTAGGCATCAAAATGCTCCAGTGTTAATTAGGAAAATAATAATCGCTTACTGATGCATGTTTCGAACCATTTTCAAAATGAAAAACTCATCTGTTTTATCGAAGATATTTTTACTTGAAGCATTGCTATCGGTCAAAGAAGAAAGTTGTTCTTAATGTTAATGTTTGTTTTACGTCTAACCACAAGCGCCTAGTATCCTAAGAGAGGATACAATCGCTTTGTTGAATATATTTATAATCAGTTCTTCCAGCTGCTTCTGGCACTGATGTACAAACCAGATTTTAAAAATTCATACATCTGCATAATCTACACCGAGCGACTGGAAGCATAAACACAAAACGAAGGACTCAGAGCACAGTCTTTGAGATCAAAGCCGGCTGGCCTTAGACAACAACGTCACAGGCGCCCTGCTAGTAGCATGGTTCAGACTATGATAAGCCCCTCATAATAATTTTAAACAAAGATATGCAGTGTGAAGATTGCTATTTACTGGACTTTATTTGAACGGGATCTATGTACTATCTGCCAATGGAATATAGTAAGATAAGGATTATTGAACTGACCAGTAATTTGGATATATTAAAAACCTACAAAGAGATACGCTCTTATGGCCAAGCGACCGTAACCGAAATGGGTGATACGCGATGTAAGTCATCATTGCACTTCATGCTAGTGGAACTGTAGTTGCGATATGATATGGTTCAAAAGCTCCGTGATACGAATTATCGGTAGTATGTTCCTTACATATTATGCACAACGACGGCGTCATATTCGCAATCTCCCAGTTTATGCCCTTTCAGAAGTGTGTCGCCATTGAATTGCATTAGGTTAATTAAAAACGCACTACACTTTCTAGTATTTTTCTGACTGCAATTGGATACTCTCTATTTATTAGGCAACAAAGCATTATTTCTTGATATCGATAATGCTTTGTTTGAAAGGCTTTCACACCCAAGTCTTTCAACATGTTTGGTTACTATTCAACAAAAAAGCCATTAAAGACAGACAATTGTCGGTAATTACCTTGTATCGATCCATACAGCGATCTCATCGATGAGGTTTCGCTCTATGAAATTTTGAGTTCTCGCTCAGTCATTCACTCATCACAAACAGTTCTTGCTTTCATTTATTTCTACCAGAATTAAAGCAGAATCAAAGGGTGCCTGCTGCCTGCCAATATTCAACGCTCTTTCATTTGTTTATCATCAAAGGCCTGCAGGAGTTGCAGCAGTAGGCACCATAACTCTCCTATCACCGCCATATATGCGGCTTATCATTATATTCCTGCTGTTGTTTTCTTCAGAGTGATAAGTCTGTCTGTTTGCACCTACCCAGGATATCGACCTTACAACTGGTAGCGGTTTTACATTTTTTTAAGTATCATATTTGAATTGAAACGCTATTACTGACCTTGCACAGCTGTTGTCCCTGTGATAACTCTTCGAACGGGTGTCTGGAGTTGCACTTCGAACAAGCGAATAAGGCAGTAGACATTTTGACTTGTTCGTTCCGACTCAACAGGCCAGCAAGACACGTATGCTTTCCCGTTAGCAGAAATACTTCGTTGTACTTTACGGGTATCTGTCTCAACGTTGTGAGATAGAGTAGCTGGAACGGAATCTTTTTCAGAGACTGCCAATTCTGTTTCGTGTTCAGTGTCGTCTCGTTTTCCGGCGTTTGTACACACGGACACGCGCACAACACTTATCTGCCTGAGTAACAATAATAACAATATTATTAGAACGTGTATACTGGATATTTTTGCACGGGCGGTAGAGCGATCCTCACACCCGAGTCACCTGTGACAGCCACTCAGTCGATTGCATGTAGATAAATAGAAGGGTGATGGCGCCGATTCTACGAGTTCTGTTGATTCTGGCTTCTCGTTTTGTTCCGTACTCGCTGCTGCCACTACTGTTAAAATCACTACCACCTACCGAACTCTGGTTACAGTTAGGACAACAGACAGCGGCAGGGTACCAGAACCGACCACAACAGCTCAATGAGCTACCAAATATAAGTGTGTGTTTGTGTGTTATTGGAGTGGATATACTAGCTTGCTTTGTCGGGGTCCGCCTGCTCTCGCAGTTCAACAACAACAGCAACAACAGCAACAACACACAACGAACATCGTCTTCTCTGACGCTGCGGCCGCCGCCGCCACCACCACCATTCGACACCCACCAAAAACTAATGACACAATCACAACTACACACAAGCACACACCCAGTCATGTACACATGCCTAACAATATACGTCGATCGTTTCCCTGTGTAGCACGGAAGGTTGCAGGGAGAACACAGAGAACATGGGCGTAAGCACTTATTCGCCGATGTTGTTGTGCAGAACTGGCAGACGGATGAGGGATCGACAAAGAATAAAGAACAATAACAGAGCAGCAAGCAGAATGAGCTAAATGAATGAATGCATTCGTTCGTATGGCCGGCGACTCGGAAATATGATTCCGACAGACAGTCGATAGGCAGCTGAACTGTCTGTATGCGGGTTTAGGTAGTACGAAACTAGTTCTCTTATGATGACGATGGATGATAGTGAGCGTAAGCAAAAAGCTGACTGAGAGACGAGTTCGTGGCGCGCAAATAGCCAGCTGAGGTTGAGGCTAGCTAGTTTTAGTCACTTTAATTACTAATGACCTTCTTTTTTCGGCTGAAATACATAGCGAGCTGTAACGGTCATCTGTAAAAAATAGATTAGAATTGCTTTAATAATACATATAAAATGTTTTGCAGAAATTGGAATGTCGCAGTCTCCACAAAGAAAATCTGCTGAAACCTCTCAACCCTAGAGAGAGCGACATTGCTCTATGAAAACAGAATTCGAATAAACTACAACGAATATAATAGATAAACATTTGATCAATCAGCCTGTTTGGTTATCAGCGTATATCCATAAATAAAAATTCTCACTCAAGTTTCTTTTTACGACAAATCGATGACAGAGACGCCCATCTGAAATGAAATCTTTAGTTAATCAATATATTTTAGCTATTTACATCACCTTCCTGTGTCAAGGTTCTGTATCTCATACCAAACTCAAAATCTGAACAAAGAGTGCGGGCCATAACGTATGTAGCCGAGGGCCTTATTATGCAGGCCAGTAAGACAAAAAAATAAACAGGTTTGGTTTCAATCTTTGCATAATTATTTGTGTTATTGCTTAGGTGACTACATCGAAGTTTAATTGTCAAAACCTAATAATTAAAAGCAAGCCTTCCTAGGGTATACACAATTCCTTAGTTATCTCAAAATCTACGAACAGCAAACCCATGATTTAACTATAACACGTCTTTAGATAAGTTTGCTATATACTTAACACAGGTACGTCGAGGTACAACATCTTAGATACGAGTGATATTTCTGCAAACGTGAACAGGGCACATTTATATGGCTTAATTCAATCGCCTCTTGTGATCAGATTACTTTCCACATTTAAATTTCCCCGTCATGTTGGTGCCGTTTCACTTTTTCTGTTCATTTTTACGATATATGTGGTTGGAAGAATAACACGAACTTACGAATTAAATTGTCAAATTTTTTATTTCCGCATTCCGCGAAACATACGGCTCCAAACACTAGTATATCCGTATACACGTACTTGGTTACAACACCTAACAACTAAGTAACAGTGGAATTTTGCATAAAACAAATTTCTGTGTGGTATATACGACGCCAATAAATAATTCACGTTCGCTTTATAACGTCCTAGTGCCTAACGTTTTCATCGTTTTGAATAATTTGCGCTATACAGTCCACAACAGTTTGTGCAGTCACATTCGGCGGGTAAATTTTACATCTCATTCCAAATTCCCGAGATCTGTCTTATACTCCTACTCACTTGCAATAATTAATGGTCATCTTTTCCACCTATGTATTCTCTCAGGTCCTTCTTATGAACGAACAAAAATTTGTTGTACCGAAAAATAGGTGATTGAACAGCGATTGAATTAACTCGGGGATTCATTTCACCCTGTCACTAATCAGTGCCGCGTTATGTTGCTGATTCCAGAGGTGCGCATAGAAAGAGGATGGTTGCGCCAGAAGGCTCTTATGATTTCCCGATTCGATGATATAACCGTTGCGCAGGACAAAGATTTGGTCAGCGTCAACAATTGTTGATAATCTGTGAGCTATGCACAACGTCGTTTTGCCTGACGCAGCTCTCCCGAGGGCCATCATGATTTTCTAAATCATACAAAGGAGAGAGATATACATCAAGAAAATTTTTGAAAATCAGTCTTCAGCTTGCAGGGACGGTGGAACATCTGGAAGAAGGGCTTTTAATTGATTCGCGTATTACGTATGATAAATATTTACCGAACTAATTTCTTGCTACTAGACTAATTCGCTTACGTGTTCAGTGATGGAGTCAAGAGAACTTGTAGCTTCATCGAAGATAAGAATGGGTGCGTTTTTCAGAATCGCTCGCGCGATAGCGACTCGCTGCTTTTCGCCTCCAGAAAGTTTGAGACCGCGTTCACCAACCTGGAGGCGAAAGGTAAGGTACAATATATGTAAACGCTTGCGTTACAAGACAAACGTCTTTTCTAACAGTAATACATGTAGGCAGTGCGTATATTGAGCCACGAACATGCTTGCACTTAACTTCCCTTCTGACTAAAGATTAAATTCAAACCAAATCAGAAGGTACCTGAGTGTCGTATCCTTTAGCCCAGCCTTGGATAGAATCGTGAATCTCTGCCATCTTTGCAGCGCTTTCCACGTCTGCAGAGCTTTTAGTTAAATCACCGTAATTGAGATTGAATCGGATTGTGTCATGAAAGAGTACGGCTTCCTGAAGATAATACGGTATATATATTAGAGAAGGACATCTTTGTTATCTTTTTGTCTTAGGATGTTGTTCTAGACAAACACCTTAAAGCTAAACTGCATGTATGCTATATTTGATTCATTCTGACGCCCTAATCAAGTTAAAGAAATTGTTGTTTCTTTATCAAAGGCAATACTATGCGACCAAATAATACTTTGCCAATCATAAACGAGACTGCTCACTTATTATATTGTCGCAGGTATGTAGTTCAGAATAAATACTAACTTGTGGAACAACGGCAATATTTTGCCTCAAGCTCTCCAGGTTGACCTTTCTTATATCTTGACCGTTGATCAGAATGCGGCCGCTGATAGGATCAAAGAAGCGGTAAAGCAATCTCACTGTTGTTGATTTCCTATAATAAAACAATTAACAAGCGAAAAACGTTTATTTGAACCTACCATTAATGATGACTGCAAAGAAGGCTAAGCAAACTCTCATGTAAGTACGGAACACAACGTGTTGCACATTTTTCTTAGTTCAGTCAGAGCTATATCGCCCGCAAAAACTGGGCGGACAAATTTGCCGACAATGGCTACAGAAAATAAATACCTCTAATTTACTAAAGGCCCCGCTTAACTATGTTGGTAACCGATAAGACTTACCCGCTACCACTACCCCCTACTAAGGCGACTTTCTTCCCTGTTGCAATATTGAACGATACACCATCGAGTATTTTCTGGCCAGGAATATAGCCAAACGTGACGTTCTCGAATTCGATGTTTGCCTTCTCCTTAGTGACAATGAGTATAGGGCCATTCTGAAATAGAAGCACATCTATATTAACGCTACTGTAAGCGCTTGTAGTACATTGCCGCCTTATACGTTACTATTTGTGTATTTATACTATCGAAACATAACTTGTATGTGGTTTTTGTCAAAGTGATAACCAAATTCAAATAAAAGCGATTTCTGTGAAACTTAAGGGTTCATTCTGCGCGGAAAACTGTACGATAAATTCATCATATATATATATATATATATATATATATATATATTATAGTAGTATAAGTATACATATATATAAAATGACTTAACAAAAAATATTTAAGATTTAAAATATACCGATCAAATTCTTTTTCTACTACATTTCTACTTACTTCAACTACAGTTATATAGATAACGTCTTCATAACCGAACTTCGCTAATCAGGTAGATCTTTGAATATAATAACTGATGAAACAGGTAAGCGTAGTTTGGCTATTTAGAACTTACTTTAATTTCTGACTTTTCAAGATTTATGCCGGCATGTACCTGTACACTGCTGATCATAGTTTCCATTTGTGATAACGCAAACATAGTTCGCATGTCGATTAACGCCTGACGGACTTCGCGGTATACGGACCCAAGAAAGTTCAACGGCAAGGACAGCTGGAAAAGGAGGCCGTTTACCATGACGAGGTCACCCACAGTTAGGTGTTCTGAAAAAGCATTAGCGGATATTTCTTAAGTTAGGTGCGGTACTAAAGTATTCGCTGGTTTTTGATGTTCATTCGAATTCGATCTGTAGTAATTGGACTGCTTTCAAAATAGTTTATTGATATAAGGCGCACTTAGAGTTGTTATTAATCCTTAGTACAAAAGGAATCATTCCCATTTCTTGCTTACGTGCAGCCAGTGATGGTTACTGTCGTTTACTCTGTTTTTTATTTTTGTTGTTTACACACATGACAGACTAATAATCATTTGCCACCCGCATAGGCCAAGTCATTCTTAAGCTCAACTGTAAATATTTTCCGGTCTTAAAATTAAAATGTTTATCTGTTTACTTGTTACGCCCCGTAGGACATCAATGGACCCATTAATATCAGAAAACGTGTTAGAGCCTAGTGAGCTAGATAGCTTTAGTCAGTGATGAATAAGACAATAGCTTCAGTTTGAAGTTTTTATCAGGTGATTTTTTTTAACTATATATGTATTATATGTTGATATATAAAGGTCCCGATTAAAAATCAAGGAATTTGCGTTTTCAGAATGCAACCCCAAAAGTTCGTTCAAGTGTGAGTCCTATTGAATCAAAGGTATTGTTAGATATAATAAGGGCAAATTACATGAATACCACATAAAGATGCATAGATTGTTAACACTTACCGCCAATAATTTCGTTACAGGCGAGATACATAATGGTCGCCAGTGATGCGCTAAAGATAGCGTTTTGGCCAAAATTAAGTGCTGCCAACGAGGTTGTTGTTTTTAGAGAGGCCTTTTCGTAGTCACCCAAAATGGCGTCGTACTGCTGAACTTCATACTTTTCATTATTAAAGTACTGAAATGATTAACACAGGTAATATTTATGTTAAAATATGACCGTGATGTGGCTCTTCTCAAACAAATTAACTTTTAAAGTTGAGTGACGAATTAGCCGTTATAATATGCTGATATCGAAAATATTCTTGTATGACTGTATTTTATAATATATTTAATTTCAGTAAATAAATGAATAATGGAAGTTCACAAAAAAGCAATTGAATGCTCACTACCTTAACCGTCTCATAGTTCATCAGCGAGTCGATAGCTCGAGAACCTGCACGGTTGTCGGCCTTGTTCATGTCAACACGAAACTGAGTTCGCCATTGCGTAACTGCCAGGGTGAATGCCGTATAAGAACTAATGCATCCTAAGGTGACCATCGCGAACTGACCTCCACATTTGTACCACTAAAATGTAATGGACCTGTTCGTAAACGTTTATCTAGTTCTAAAAGATAAGACATTAACTGCGTCAGATGCAATACCTAAACAGCTAACTAAGGAGACCATGAACCTTACATAATACATTGACAGAATGATTTAAATGGTCTAAATCTCCAACGTTTCTGTGCTTTTTGAAACAACTAAGAACCGCGAGAAATAATCTTACATTCTGCGATAGAATATCATGCAAATTTCATATTAGATGTGAGACGAAAGCATCCCAGAAAAAAAGCATTATTCTATGATGCTTTTTCTTTTTTAAATATTTCCTTTTATTATTCTATAAGTAAATATAGAATATATAAATTCTATAAGTTAGAAATAAGGTGGACAACAGCAACTGTGTGCTTTGCCTTGACCAGGCGAAACTGCACCAAAATCGAGACAAACGAACTCATTTTAGAGAAACTTACGAGGATCGTGCTAACAAGTGCGACCTCAACTATTGTCGGCACTACATTAAAAACTAAAGCTGTAAGGACGAAATTAATTCCTCGAGTGCCGCGATCCATCGCCTTTGAGAGGGCGCCTGTCTGACGCTGGAGATGAAATCCCAAGTCAAGATTGTGAAGATGGCTAAATAGACCTCTACCCATTGAGCGGATAGAGTGTTGTGCTACTGAAGCAAATACAGCATTACGCAACTCGTTGAGGCCAGACGATCCGGCTCGAACCAGGCCAACTGAAAAACGATTTGAAATTCGTACGCTAAATCCCATTTAAACTGTATTTGAATAAGCTATAAAGATAAATTTACAAACATTTTATTCTAATCAGCAGTTGATGGAGCTATTTTGCTAATCAACTCATAGCCCATCATATCAACTGACGCTAGAATGTATTCTATGAATTGAGATACTGAAGCGACACTTAATGGCTGTAATTTTCATAAATCATAAATTACTGTGAGCAGATATCCGTAGAATGAGTGCCAGCTAGCGTACGGTACTTACAAGCAAGTACAAGAGCGAAGGCAGTGGAGGCGATAGCCGAAGGAACATCACCAAAGTGAAGCTTGCTTCCCGTGTATTCGTTTAAACTGTCGACGAGGTATTTGAAAATGAATGGAACCGACACGTTCATCAGTTTTGCGGCTACCAGGATACCCAACGCCGACTGAAACAACATTTAACACTTAATAATAGTGACGAAATAATAGTAACTGAAAGGAGCGCAAGAACAAGTAAGCGAACAGTTCTCATTGAGTTAAAGATTATCTCTGCGTCATTTCTAAAGGCATGGCCCTATTCTACTTAATGCTACCAATTTGGTTAATTCTGCAATAAATCGAATCACCGGCGCATCTTACCTACAAAAAAATATGTTGGCGTGTTCGAATCATACACATGGTATCCTATCACGGCCACTTGTACTTTACATTAGAAGTATATACATATACTTTACCAAGACTGTTCGTCGGATGTGTGGCTTGTCCTTAGGCCAAATGTACTTGAACATTTCGCGCACAATTTTCCATCCTGTTATTTTGTCCCTGTCGACATCAATCTTTGGTGTGATAAGCGAAGAGTTATGGTCGTGGTCATGTTTCGATACACGACTTAGTTGGACGGTGCGTGTTAAAATCTAAATGGACCACGCAGACACCTCATTAGTTTTGTTTGTATAGGCTGACTTTTATCCTACACGGCCACTGCCAAACCGTATATAGCATGCAGATACTAGAATATCCGCTAATAAGCTCCCTTAAATGTATTAAACGGCAGCGCGCGTGAACTTAAACGGTGATTGCTATAAGAGGTACGTATAGGTAACCGGCTTATTTCTTACGACGTACTTGTTGGACTTAAATGCCAATTTACTGACAAAACCACATAAATATTGACATTCGTACATTAATATTTTAAAAAATGCCTTTTGGAAGTCTGCTGAAAGGGTGCACCGTTATGAGAATCAACGTTTTTGCCCCTACACTTATTCAGCCAGTACAGACTGATTACAATATTCGAGCTGTGGAAGAAAAAAACCAATTTAATTTCGAATCCACTTCGCATAGTCGAGAGCTGTCACCTGAGTCACAAAGTATTCTGCGATTAAACAAAGTATCTGCTTTATAACGGTACCATTATTCTTGAGCGTAGCTAACAAGATTGTTGTAACAGCTGCGGAGAACGACGTTAACCCCGAAGAAGATAACACCAAGTTATACTGAAGTCATATTTGGTCTCTCCTGGACATGACGAATAAATAAAGAAGTATCTTAAATGCATATAATTAGGAATATTAACTAATTGTGCGGAAGAATTAGAAGCATTGTAGAAGAAGCTCTGTGGAGAATCGAAAAGTTGAAGCCCGACGCAGTACTAAGGAGCTACGCAAAAGCGTGTGAATGTAGTTGGGATTTTTAACAGTGGGGGGAAAAAATAGGTATTAGCCGTAATCTGTGAAGTTAATTTACTCAAAATGAAATGCTAACAATATGGCAATACCAATTCTAAATGGAAATCGGCAATGTTAATAATAGCACAAATAAAATGCCTGCACGCGCAGGTACTTTCCGTGTTTTATGCGATACTGCCCTTTCGTCAACTTGTATTATTCAAAGCAAAGGCAGAACATAAAGATATACCACGACAGTTTTGTTCTTTTTCACAAAGAGCCTGAAGCCTGAAGCTGAATAGTATTAAGTTAAAAAATACTAAAAATAAAAAGGTAGCAAAAAATCAAAATCAGTTAATTTTTGCTCGTCGCAAAAATACAATGGCACGACGACGGAGTCGCAGAATCTACATAGGCCAATGAGTCACACCTACTAAAGGCTATGAGTTATGAACGTGCAGAAGGTTGCTATGATATCGACCTTGACACGGGATGGCAACATTTTGCAATACCCGCTCAAAATGCTTAAAAAGCGATTCTAATAAGAGACGTTAGGCAAACTAATGGTCAATGAAGTAAAATGACTTTATAAAAAGCTACAATAAAGACCTCAATTCGGCAAGCTGATTTAGCTCGGCAATTGAGTCTTTAAGCTCGATTGAATGTAGTTACACGAAACCGAGCACCATTTAGGCTAATATGGTAGATTTATTGGACGTGCAACGATACCTTGTGCGGAGCCTTGGGAAGCACACGCAGCTGCGAAAGACGAGATTCCATTACAATTATATTCGGTTCCATAGAGTAAGGCATAAAAAGTCGGTGTATATATCTACACATTTTATAGAAATACATGGCTGAAATGCTTTGAAGTTTTATATATTACGCAATGCATGTACGATCGTATTAACTGTTTTGTAAGTCGACAGCTTCACGATATCCCAAACCCATTGTTACTTGTGACTAATTAATAATTTTGATGAATTTGGCCTTTTACTCTAAAAATATGTTCGCTATGATTATCAACTGATAATACAGTAAAACATATAAATCTGATAATTTTATTTATTGCTCCTTCAAAAGAATAAGCTACTGCTCCAGGAAAATTCCAAAGTGTCTGCAGGTTGCCCAAGTAGAAATGCCCCAGCCAATTTTTCGAAAGAATGATCTCAGATATGATCAGTTGGCCCTAAGTTGGAGGTGAAAGCATATCAAAAAAATTTCACATTTCACTTTTGCGGAGTTTTGTGCAACATCATGTTTTACTGCTGCATCTAAACTTCATTACAAAAAGACCAGATGTCTTGAGACGTTTTTTTAATAATTCTCTCCAGTCAATTAAAACTTTGATCTGAATGAGACACTTCTACATTAATTATAGTATGTTGCTCAAAACAGTTAACCAGAATGTGTTTGAATACAGATCAACGAAGCAGCCTTTGTAGATTATCTGTTGCAAACATAAAACTGCGTTCTCGTTGTGGAAATGTGTGCGAATATCTGACAGGATCGAACCTAATGAAAGAGCTAAATAGAATCTGCATATGGCAATTGATCCGGTGAGTCATGAGCTTATAGACCAGCAACACACAAGTCATATCACTATTTCAATATAGTTCATTAATATAAACTGCCTTATTATACCTAATATGTAGGTACCAATGTTCCAGAGCCTATGTGGGTGTACTGTCATGTTATCATTTCTGCGCAGGGTTATATAACGTCATGACATCAAAATCGAACACCAATATCCGCAGTGACCGACTGGCCAGAATTTCAACCACTGTTCGAAGTGGGCTCAACCTAAGTCCATATAAACCTTTTTGCGCACGACGAAATTATCCGCACTGAACCTCGATGGTTGTAAGGAGGTAGTGTGTCTCTTAGGCACTAATTGAACTAATGGGGGTCCCCGACAAGGCCGTAAAACACACCAAGCCCGCAGGGTCCCTGCGCCCCGTAGCGCAGCTCCTAAGCACACGGACATTTTTGTTTTGCATTGCTGCGGCGAAGCGCGGCCAAATTTGAATCACTACCACCACAAAAAGCGTGACCAATAGCGGGCAAGCGGTGCTTTGGTAAATACTGGAAAATTCTCACAATGCATGTGCATAGTAAGTATGAATAAACGAAGTAATCGTTTTGTTCAGCGTTAAATAATTATCAAAAATAATAATGATAAGCAGAAAAATTGCAAATTACTATCAAAGTTAATAACTAATACTGTTTTACAGGTGTGTTACATAAACCGGAGATAAGCTTAGGCAGACCCTCGTCGATTAGACTTCTAGTGGAAGAAGCTAAAATCATCTTTTAATTGCACATGTTAAGAGAGGTAGAGACAGACTCCTAGTGGAAGCAACGTTTTGTAGCGCTAAAACTAATGAGGTGGTTGGCTTACTTGTCTATGTGGAAGGTATACTTAAAAGAGCGCTTCGGCTGAAGGAAAGGGTGCGGTATTCCCATTTACACTTTCATCGCTGCCCCATTACCAATGGCACGAAACGTTTGTATGTAGAGTGAATGAGATTAAAAATAAAAGAGATAAAAAATAAGAGAGGTAAAAAAATGTATGCAGAGTTCTACGTTAATCTTTAGAGTTTAATAGAGTTTTGCGTTAGACATTGCTACAAACGGCACCAGTTTTGTACTGGGAATTAAAGTTCTACGAACTAGAACTTGTTCAACTATTACATAGTGTGTCACCCAAAAGCTTTGTTGCTATCGGATACAGGTAGCTGTTAAATTTCGTAAGCAGGTGAAGGAAAGTAGCGGTCGACATCACCGAAGTCACCGCTACTAGTTATAGTCCCCTTACTATTAACTGACAAGTAAAACGTTTATTTACTTAGAATGTAATCATCGCAGGTACTGTACGTTGCCGGCGTAGGCTGCAGCACTCATGTGATTCACGCATACCGTTGGCATCACTAACTTGGACCTGTAGGCAGGACCATTATAAACCGCGTCGTTTGTTTTTTATTACTGCCACCCCGTCAGGTCTGCTTTGCTATTTTTTTACATTTTGCCTTGGTAGACCACTGCTAAAGAATTAAACAAGCGTCTTCCTGACTAGTGGGTCATCTTTGTATGCGAAACTCTGCATGTACATATTTGTATGTAAGCTTTTGGTTTCCAGCTGTTTGAGTCAATGGTGAACTAGGACATTGCCACACAAGAATCTGCTTTTTTTCTGTACTTCAACACTGTTCTTTTTAGGAGGGACTCTGCATAAAAAACAATGTTTTCTCGATACAATGTAAATGTACATTATAAATGGTTCGTTGTAAAAACGCTGCTTCATAGTTTAGATTATTCATCTAAATTTTTACAGTCATCTCGCTTCCATGTTAGTAATACGTCTTGGTTAGATCTTTGCGTAGTACTTTTTGTCACACACACTCTTCTTTCACTGTAGAAATATCTGCGCTTACGACGAAGGCGTTAGTTTCAAACATTGATCCAGTCCATGATTGAATGTCCGGAACGGCCAGTAGTACTTGAATTACTAATAAAATGGAATAATTTGGGTAATCACTCGATTGTCAATTCATCATGTTTTGTAGTATCAGATCATACAGATCGCGTAGCTTAGGGGAAAACACTGAAGAGTTTAGGGCACATTTCAATCACTAGGTTCGAGTCCTATACTATTTTAGGATGCGTTTTAAGTTGATCCTACGTAACGCGTGAATGAAATGAATTTTGTTGTCTTCATAGAAAAATTCACTATTTTTATTGTGAACTTTATATTAGATTCAAAGATAAAAAGACAACAGTTACATTTTTCCGGTTTTGCTTAAGCTAAAATCGCAGAAATAGATAATTAATGTGCGTATTCTGGCGACGAATTTTTTAATGTGATCTTCTGTTGTTTGTGTCCAAATGAAGACATCAAGGACAGTGACGTTTACGTTGAGCAGAAATCATACATTTTCATTAAGCTAAAGGTTAATTGGTGTAGACACCGTACTCAGTGACAGCAGAAAGCACTGATATGTGCCCGTTCATAAACCAGAGACGGTTTAAGGTGTGAGTCCGGTTCTATACTCTCAGCGCATGTTATACAAAGCACCAAGAAAAGAACTTATCCCAGCATTTTATGAAGACTCGCATGAGCAATGGACGCGTAAGTGCCAGTGAGACGTAAAGGCCATTTCGATGTCTGTACACGGCTGGAGAGATCGCAGCGTGTTAGCCTGAGAGCCTCAAGGAAGGAACCTATAACCCTCTGAGGAGGGTCCTCCTTCTAGGAAGCTATTAGAGAAATGATTCTCGTTGTCGCTGTTAGATATCCTTGTAGCCAGCGCCGTTTCTACACCCATCGGTATTCACGGGATGCGTAAGAGACGAGATGCGTCGACCGGCAATGGACGAGACAACCCGGGGTCTCTCAACGAGGCCTGCTGCTTTCTTTACGTTTTTGAGCTGATGCAAGCAAGAAGTAAGAAATTGTACCGCTTTTACTTTCACTTTACCCCAGGAAGCAGTGAAGTAAAAGTGCGAGATCAGGACACACAACTCCTGACTCTCGTTCACTCCGTTCTGACGGCATCCGTTTAGCTGCTCTACTGAGTGTTGCCGGCTCTCTTGTAGTGAGCCATATTTTGTGAGCTACCTTTGATGGGTTCCGACTCCTGATCACGCCCATTTCCGGCGCGATTTCCGGAAACGTTCGGGCGCCCGGTTGACCAAGCGGCTGCTATGTCGTGGCGCTGCTGCTTTTATGTCTGGCGCAACTTCCAATCCCTGGGAGTCAGCTGCCTGCGCTCCTTTGGTCCCTTTGCTGCCCGGTGTATGGAGGCGAGGGCGGCTCCTGCTGCAGCATTGATGATGCGCGTTCTGCCGAATGCTCGCGTTTGCGCAGCGGCGAGGGCGCTGAACCGAGCTGCAAGTCGTTCACGTTAGCCCAGCGCCTCCTTCCGCCGTTTCCAGCATCGAGCTACTGAACTATGGCGTGGATAGTTTAGAGAGAACGCTACAGGATGTCGCAGTGGCATAGTTGGCGCACCATCATGAAGCAACATCGGTGGACGCAACGGTGATGATGATAAGCTTTTGCTGAAAAGATACGCTTTCTAACAGTGTGATAGTCGTAAATGAACATTTAACGTCTTCGCGTATAAGAGATTTTCGTACCATCTCGCCACGCATGATAGAGGGATAGACAGGAAAGTGGGAAGGGGTCGCTAAACCCGTGTGCTCTATAAATTTGAGGAGGAAACGCTGGGAGAAAGCAAGCCGGAAAGAAGGGAAAAACAAATGGCTAAAGTAAACATTGTATCTATTCGTCGTGAAGAGTCGAGTGATCTCCAAGTGAATGCATGAATTAGTACAGAAATATGTGTGTAATATTATTATTTATATCGCACTCACCTATAGGTTTTCTGATGTATATATGAATTACTTTTATTTTTTCTTAGATAGTGACTACTGGCGTTTGGTATGAAACTAATTTATTTTTAAAATGGCTACCTGATTTAGTTAAGCTAATGACTTTGAAGAAAATCAAACTGAACGAGTTTTGGATTTTAATCTGTCAAATGTCTTAGAGTAAATAAATCTGTAAATAATCTGCATATTCCCGGAGAGGTCCTGCTTTTTAGCACAGTTGCATCTGGATATGTGTATGACGCCATATTGAAGTAATCAGATCCATGATGAATGTCTGTAGTCTTTGTAGTTTGTTTACGATGTTAGGTAGATCTTAGGCAAGTTAGCTAAACTCTCAGCGCAAACGCAATAGAAATGATCTAAATGGACGTGTATTGTTAATATTAAAAACATTTAGTAACAATTGCACGAGATATCAAATTTATAATAATATTATTATTTGACTTTTGCCTGGCTACGTTATGCTTATGATGCCTGAAGCAGTTAATAACAGTAGTTGATCCAACGACTTTTATTCAAATCGTGTGGTATCCTGATGACCTAAATCATATTAAAGATAAATCTCGAACATTGAATTACATACAAGAATATTTACACATAGGGAGCTAGCAGAGACTACGGTTTTCAAAACGCAAAACGCGAAGGGAACTGTAGATTTGCTATGACAGCCTTTATTAAACTTTACGACAACAACATATATGCTATGTAATATTCTGAATACGTTGGTTCAATACGGGTAACTTCTTCAGGGTTACGGAGGTCGGCCTCGTTTTATAACGACGATGAAAAGAAACCTATTTAATAATTAGCCTTAATGGACTTCAAGCAAGCTCGCGGTACTATTTAGCCGATCGTCAGGTAGGCCGTCCAGTAGATAAAAATGAAGAGAAGAAACACCGGCGGAAATAGAATTCGAGATGCCTGAAACAGACGTTTATAAGCGTTTATTTGGTACAGTGTGTATTGTTTTAGGGTTAATTGATCGAAAAGAGACGCTCCTAATTTTCAGCCCGGGCGCAACATTAACAGAACCAACAACAAATACAGATCACTTGTGCAGACGTTCTATTGAATTCAAACCGAATAAAAACTACACTCTACATTTGTCAGAGCATCAACCAATAATAGAAATTGTCTGTAAGGCTAGCGATGAGGCTGATTGATCCAGAGGGTGGTAAATGGCGTTGTCGGGTACGGTAAGTGCCGACATATATGTCACTGATCAGCCGCATCATTTATGAAATTTGTCCGCTGGAAAATGGTATCGTGATGTTCCTGTACCATTGAGTAGAACTAGAAAAGCGGTGCGAGTGTCGAATTTATAAGCAAAACAGCAAAAAAAAATGGTGGCTGACCGTTAGGTGGGACACAACTTTAAGAAATCCTCGGATAGCTTAACCAGTTTTGCCGTACAAAAAGAGCACTAGTGACGAATGGCAGCTTCATGCAATTCCTTGGCGGCGCGTTAAGCGAGATCCTTCTCAAGCAACCGTCTGTTATTATTCGCGCGGCGCCGAAAAGATATATCGACAGTGTCGTGTGTAACGCAGAAGAGTACCATAACAACACCTAGTTGCAGTCCTTTTGCAAACTGGTTATCATGAATGTATAAAAGTTGAAAAGAATAGATCAGGAAGGTGGAGAACTTGAAAGAAAATTTCAAAGCGACAAGTGATATTAGTGCAAAGAAAGTAATTGCAAGAGATGCGAACTTTTTAGCTTTTTCGCTCGTTAAATCACAGCGCCCGACCATCGCTTCGCAGTCGGGAAAATTGCCTACAACAGTTCCAGGGAAGTTAAGCCTTTTTTTAAGCGTGAATAACAGAATTCAATCGAATCAAAAGATGTCCACCTAAAGACCACTGATGATAACAGTATGAAAAAACTTGACCGATAAACCCAATTCAGTTCAACCGAACTTCAAAAGCCGAACGTCTTAACAGCCTGGTCAGTTTCAATAGGACGAGTCAATACTAAACGAGACCACCATTAAAGGATCACCGAGAATGCGAAAGACAACATCAGCCAAACAGTTTGATTATGACCAACAAATTCTATACACCCCAACGCTCGAGGACTTGATGGAGTAGATCTTGGCAGCACTGACGACTGGAGAGCCGGTTCTAGTACGCGACACGCACGCTGCGGCTTTTGAAGCCGGGCTCTGAGCAGACGCTAACAATTACACAGTGGAACTGTTAGGATGCTGTAACTCTGGCGCACCTGTTGTTGGAAGCCCTGAATGTACAGACACATTCGCGCCAATGTAGACTTGAGAAGATAGCCCTTTTAACTTATTTCGGTTCTATTCTGTGTACTGCTCTGTCACAAAGAGCAACGGACCAAACTATCCTAGCTAAGTTATATTCGATTTTTACAATCAGAAGGCAGGAGACCTCACAGCGTATTTAGTGGAAAATAACGTAATTTCCACACGTGTTCAGCAACTAGGTCTCGCGGCAGTCTATGTTCGGTCGACGGATTTGGAATCGAAACTCGTCAGTGGACCATTGTCTTCTCATTTTGTTTCTCTTTCTGTTATTGCCGATGAAGTGAAGCCCGCCTCGACCAGCAAAACTCGTGCCGTATTACCGCTCTTTAAAATACCCGGACTATGGTTGCTAGATAGTCAATAGTATCTAGATATTGACCTTTCGAAAATATGCAGCAAAAAGTTCGGTTGTCGGTATATATTTGGGATGATGGTAACCAAGGATAGAATGAGGTTTCAGAATGAGGATCATTCATTGCCATAGAAGTAAGCATTTGTGCTTACATATTCATAGTAATAGACCTCGCTGTTCAAGTTCCGCCTGCGCGAGACGCCGAAGGAGAAGTTATGTCGCAACGCCTAGACATAGACAAGCACTTGGAGTGCAACGAGTGGAAGAGACGAAATTCTCTGTGTACCTGACGTTATGAATCCCAAAACTTACGCGTAACGTCTGATTGAAATTGTTCAATCTACAGTACGGCCCCTTTGTCGTCTTCGGTGGCAGAAGCCGTGGTTCAGCTATACTTGCAGCTTTGCCCAGAAAGGCCCGACAGGCTTCAAGCTTATAGCCAAAATACAGCTCGAGTTGTTACCTTTAGTTTCCGTTTTCTGTCGACGATCTGTTAACAAAAATATGCATCACAAAGGCATCTTCACCGTGACTGGGCGAAGATTTGTTTGATTGCCGATGCAGAACGTTAACCATACGAGTGACTAACGCATCACGGCAGCTAGGCGGCTTACTTGATAAGCTCCTTGGCTCTCATAAATAACCTACTGGATATGTTTATGATAAGGAATAGGATATTACGTTGGATGTCCTTTTCTGCCGCAACATAGTCAGAAAGGATCTCAATACAACGCAACACTTTCCAATATAAGACTTCACAGTACGAGAACGTATACAACAAGGTCTTGGGAGCCTTAATCCGTTTGGATCGGGTCTGAAATGAACATCTTAAATGTGCCGTCGTTCTGGCCCCATCCTAGACAGGACTATTTAATAAATGTTTACGTACTACTACAGTGGAAATGCTATTCTGTTAGTATTTCTTAGTAAAGGGTTGCCGAACCGTGTTGTCATAATGGCGGGAAATGGCAAAAAAGCGTTTGTTATGAACTGCTCTCTACTACTGCTACTGAGAGGCTAGATAGCCCCTACGAAAGCGTATGCGCGATCTCAACGAAGCGACGTAGGTTTGAGAGAGAATGCTCTACAGAAGTGGCGTGCTGGATTCTGGTAGTCAACGTCAAGAGAGCACTGGCCATGTTGCCAATCAGTCCGCTATACGCGCTGTTCATCGATTTTGAGGCAGCCTTCTAGCTGGCGCCCGGGTACAAGGTTATGTTTACACTGGCCGAAATGCGCATTTCTTTTGATGTGCTCAAATTTCTACCTGCGATTCCACATGAGAACAGAATAACCGAGAGTGGCCGAACTCTTGTTTCTCATAGTTGACCTGGCTCAAGGCTAGAACCGAATGCTACTCTTATTCCTCATCTTGCTGAAGGGCCTACCTGATGAAACAAAAAAGTTAAGGCAATCAGTATGTCAACGAGGTTCGACGTGTAGCAAAGTCTAGCCTGGTTCCACGTGGAAGTCACAAATACGAGACAGACTGTAAATCTGACCAAAACGGGGCTGCTGAAATTTAGAAGGGGACGCAAAAAACTGGTCATTAACACCTTACATTTCGCCAGGTCACTTCTTGCCTATAAAACTGGTAAAAAATGTAAACCGGTTTCCGTACTTGAGGTTTTTTGCTCTGCAAATGCCACGCGCATCACGAAAAATAGGAAGATAGCGTTGATAGCCGATCAAATCGTCTCATCGCTTGTCTTTAGTGATCGCTTTTAGGTTCTTCGATCACAAGATAATATCGGTTCCAGCGTATAAGATACGCGTCATTTGGGAAAAGTCTAACAGTGGAAAAGCTCGAGCAATTAAATTGCGTTGCCCGAGAACGCATGTTGTGCATAGCAATGGAAGATTTCAAGATCAACATTAAGAACTGGGAGTGAAAATTATTTAGGGGTCTCTTTGCTTCGAACACGAAGCGGAACAACGAGTGAAAAGGATCGAACCGGTTAAACAGATTTGCTGTCACTCGTTTTGTCGTGCATGAATCCTGTAGTAGACTCTACAGTGACCCAGGCTTCTACGAGTGTGACGATACGTAGCGGGCAAATTGCGATAGATATCCTACCGTTACATTCCTGTGCCATTTTCGGGACACATGGCAAGTCCTTTAAAATAGCTGTTATAGGCCCAACAAGACTTGACGTAGCGTTTTAAGTGGTTCTATATACTCTCTTTGACGCTCGGATAGTATATGTAGCAAAGGTGAGTAACGGAATTTGATTAATGGGTAAATTATTAGTTCGTATTCCACGGACGTTCACGGTTCAAAATGTCGACCATCGGTGAAAAGTTCCATTTCGACGAATTAGGTTCAAAGGGGTACCATTTATTGCTGATACCTAGTTTACTGGGCAAATAGAATAGTAGGGATATTAAAATATCTAACTTTTTTTAGTCGATTTGTGAGCGCACGTATCAAAACAATCCATTGAAGAAATTTACCTTGTCAATGACGTTGGTGTGCCGGAAGAGCGTCTGTGCTACTGTCATCCTGCGACCTTTGGTATCTTTGTATTTGTCTGGTTGTGAGTAGCGATTCTGCAGACACACCATTTGTACACGCAGTATACACATCCATACGTTAGATTGTCGCAGAAAGTAACGGCGTCTATATATGAAAATAGAAAGCATTTTTGTCGTTCCGTGACTATGTGATGCATACCGTTTACTGTTGGAAACTGTTTTCAATAGACCGTTTTCTGGGCCGTTTCTTAAATAGTATACAGAATGCTACATATGTTTTCCGGTAAGTCGATTATGTCGAATATGCCGTACGTAAGGACACACCTTTGGTTTTGCTATCTATCATGCGATCTATATACGAAGCGGATCAGTCATACAGTTAGAGGTCACATCATCAATGAATTTGTCAAATCAATATTAATTGCAAATTAGGCCTTCATTCATCCATAGCGTGTTGATAGGTGTGTCGTCTTTTTGATGATAAAAAAAAAAGTAGTAATTCCTCATCTTGAGCTAGCCCTTCTAGCTGATGTCGATGACATCTGCTGAAACTAGGTTAACCTTAACCTTAAAAAGTTAAAGTCGCAAAATCGTTTTCTGCGCCTAGCCCCTAGTCTGGCTGTGCGAAGCTTTACTCACCAAACTGTAGAACTTTTCCACGTTGTAGGCGATCGGATATTCAATCATCGCTAAGAAAACCATAACTAAACACATAAACAGCCATACGTCAACAGCCTAGGCACGACGACGGACGTACGGAAACGTGAGGTCGTCGAAGAAGTGAAAAAGCAATTAGTTATGCTTTGAAGATTACGAAATGTCATGGATACAATGATTAGGGGATATATTTAATTGGGTACGTTCGAAATCGTTGAACCTTGTGAGATGAGGCGCATAGTCCTACTGTGGAGATGTTAGTGATGACGAAAAGCAAAAATAGGCACTGTTTCTGCGTAACTGCGAAAAATAATGTTGATGCACTACTATTTAGCTTTGGTAATAGCCAGAAATTGACAAAAGGTAATTAACCGTCTTTCGGATAAACTACCTTTAAATAATCTACAGGTGGTGAATTGTTTCTTGATTGTACGATCTGTGTAACGGTCGTAAGAACTGAGGTAACTCCGATTGACGCACGAGCTGGAGCAGCATTCACATCGAGCCAAAACGAACCCCAGGACATAACCACGACGATTCCAGTTGGGATGTAGGTATTTAATAAGCTGAAAGATAGCGAAGAGATTTAACTATGTCAGATTTGATCATCTTTCGAATCAAGCTTTAGATGCTTTGAGACGGTAGTATAATTGCAACAGCGACCCTGGCACACTCGAAATTTTGAGGTTCTAGTGCCTTTGAACCACGTGCACGATTCTACCTCGGATTCACTATACGTGTACGACATGAGTTATTTATCACTGAGGGGTTCGGAAGGGGTTCGAAGATCCACTCAATCTGCATAGAGCTAATAATGACTCGCTAATCGACGGGTGAAGTCAAGATCGTGTTGCTAGTATACTAAACTTTATTACTTGGATCTGAATAGAGGAAACGATACCGAGGTTCTGTACTTAAAGATTATATAATCTCCGTCTGGGTACAGAATAACACTAGATTTTACCAGTTCTTGTACTGTAGACCGTGTTACAGTGAATTGACGAGACGACATAAGCCGCATGTGTTGAATTTTTTGATAATTAAAATAGGTTCAAATAGGCCGAATCGTAAAGAAAAATGCGGATATGTCTTAGCGTAGCGATCGTTTACAGTTATATCATGAAACATAAAGATATATTTAGCCACAGTTATAGTAGACAACGAGACAAACCTTGCAGTAAGTCTTCTCGTAAACGTAAAATTTGCATAGAGGTAGTCGTACTCCGTAAAAATCCACTGTTCCCTGGCTTTATGGGGTTTTGGTGGAGCTACATCGAACTGCAATGGCGCATTGTGATCCACGAGATTAAGGGAAATGTTCTGATACGGAGACGACTCTTCATCCATCCAGTGCAGCGTGGCCTCCGAAGATGGAGTTGATACTGGTAACAAAGTTAATCCTCATTACCACTATGACGTTGATGAGGCACAAAACAAGTAACGCGACGGATTTGAACCTATGTTTAACCCTACTGATATTCTATGTTATGTTTGATTGAGAACCTTATATATGGCGTTTCTTTGCGTCATCGAGCGTTTTGCTAGCAACGCAAGATTAAGGCGATTGGCTAACGCGGATCTACAAAGGATAACTTAGAATTTTATAATATAAATATTATTTTCTGGTGTCTGTCACTAGCCAAAACGTAACAGCGAACGCGGCAAGATACGAAAAATTAAATATAATTATATTGTCTGATACAAAAGTACTCCATCTAGCCGCGTTTAAAGAAAGCGGATTCAGTATAAATCCTCACGATATGAACTCTGGCCAGATCACAGTTTAGCCGATAGACTATGTTATACTATCATAATAAAGACCAAATTAACTTACACAGTCCTACTTTGAGAAAACAGTGTTGGACGTCCATCGGATATTTTTGAAGGTTCATTAGGCAGTCCACTTGAAATAAATACCTGCATACCGAGCAAACATTGTTGTGTACCTTCCTAAACATCTGAATACTTGTTTTTTCAGTCAAGGAAATCATTGGCAGGGACATGTGACACAATGTTGAAAAGGGAAAAGCGGCAGGGAAACAATCCTGCAGGCATAATTGAATAAATGAAAAGTTAAACATTGGGCCAAGTACGAGTTTGAAAACGAGAGTTTTTTTTCGGCCGTTTAGTTTTTCAATACATAGATAGTTTGTAGATACGTATATACGCAAACATCATATAAGCACATCAGAGAAATCAAATTTTCCATGGTAGGAACGTTGTCTGAAGATCGCTGATATCGACATAACAATTTACCCACGTAGGTGGGTATGAAAAATGTGATGGCACGATGCACGGCGTCTCTATAGTAAGCGTAAGATTCCCTGTCTGAGAGTACGGACACAGCAATGAATATAGAAAAAAAGAAAACTAATACCTGGTAGTTCTATAGAGGTAGCCGTCGTCGAGTATTTTGACGAACCTGTTTGTGACCGATTCCTTGAAAAGGTAGCCACTTTTTGAATTAACAAATATCATGTCAGGCTTCCAGATTTTTGTGTAGATCTCTTCCGGCACAATGCGAACCGACGAATTCTTGATCAGATGTTCGAGAATTAAGCGATCATCCTTCCACATGTCAAGCACAAACATGTGTAGACGAAAGCCCTACATATACGGGGCGAATACAACAGTGCGAAAAATGACAAAGGCATTCATTTAACGTCACACGAAAAGTTTGCCCCACTATTTTCTCTTGGTACAACTTAGCACGGAACAGGGATTTGCACTGGTGCTTTATCTGGCGTAGTTGATCACCTCCAATTAATCTACCTTTTATCTATGCAAACAACTGTCGGAAGAAAATTCAGGAAACGAAACAGAGGCTAATACAACTCGAAAAATTGAACTAACTTTGAATAAAATTAACTAATTTATATTTAATATAATACTACTTGTGATATAAATATAATTAATTAATGGTTGAGATATAGTGATTTGCGACCAAGGCTCGTCATATACTTTGTTGCGAGTATCGCTTGTCGCTGCAGACCTGAACTACCTTAAAATGCGTACAGGTGTCGTCATGTACGTTTGATACCGCGCTGAAAACGCACTGTTGTAAATAGTACGTTGTTTGATAGAAAACATTAACAAACACCATAGGGTTTAAGCTAGAGCAAGGTAACTAATGATCGATTCCCCATACGTAACATTGTTACGTATAAAAACAATGACGGTCGCGATCACCTGCGAGCCATACTTGATATATACATATTTATCCGCTCGCATAGGAACGGGCATGCCGGCAATCCCCTTACCCGAGCATGGCGTCGCACGTATTTTAGTGACAGGTGTACCGAAATGTATATATATATATGAATCGTTTTCACAGAACAAAATCGGAATGTATCTAAACACCGACAAATTATATAAAAATCAATATACCAAAGAATGACTACTAGGCATAAAGAAGGAAAGGACATCTTCAAACACGGGGCTCCGTTTTGACGAAGACTGAGAAAGAAATAATGTACATTTTACGAAGTACGTATTTATAAGGCAGGGTGTAAAAGGCTTTCCGCCATGTCATATTCAACATTTGTTCATATAATTTCGACATATTTCTTTCGATTCAATTTCTCTTCTAACAGAGATAAGACCCTAGCGAGATTTACTCTATTTAGTACGAGTAGTCCTTTTGTCAAGCTAGAATAGATACATGTTTTATAACTATATATATATATTTATTTTCCAATAAAAGCAATATCAATACCGTACTGCACAACTGATAATTGCCTGGTTGAAACATACGCCGAGAAGCACAGATCCATAATTTTCCCATATATATATATATATATATATGTTTCTTCATTATACTTTCGCGTATCTACCTTATCATTCTAAATATACCATCATCAAACAAGTACCCAGCTTTTTTTTTTTTTTTTTTTTTTTTTTTTTTTGTATAACCTTACCATATTGGCTTCGGATATTTCGTCGACGTCCATGATGTGGAAAGCAACGTAAACCTTAGCGGCTGTTCCATTCGGGCCCTTCGGAGGATCGGACGAGTAATATTCTTTTGGAAATATTTCCTTGAACACTGGATTAAGTGTAAATCTGACAATCAAAATTATCAGGTAAGCGGACTTCAATAAACTCATTGCTAACCGAGCATGTCCTGTATTTTTTGGTAAAATAAAAAACACACTGGTAGAATATTTTAAAAAACTATAAACATACAAAATGTTATTGAGCAGCTACTGCAGTTGTGAATTGGTTGAAATTTTTCAGCGCCATTTTGTAAGGCGTCACACAAGTTTTCAAACCATTTTAAAATTAATTCTTTAGATGCGCATCTAAGTTGACGCTTCCTCTAACAGATGGCCTGGTGCGGAAACGTCAAAAGAAGATACTTGGTTGAGTTTCGAAATACGACGTAGTCAGAAATCAGGATTTGGTATCGACATTAACATAGAAAACAGCGACTTTTAAGAGAAGAAAGAACACTTGTAAGAATCGGATATACGAAAAGAACATTGGCGATGATATGAGCAAAGGTGAAAAAAGCGTCGTGAGACTTAAGGACAAGCAGCTACAGAGTGTTGCATCGACGCAAGAACGCCGGAATGGATCTCTTACTCTCGAAAGGGCTTACAACTGAGATCGTAATAGGAACATCTCCTAAAACTTCAAGCGGCCCTTTTCGCTTCTCGAGATGATTATACGCATTAATATATTTGAAGGCGTCTTTTATTGTTGTTCTAAGTAGCCATAAAGGACTTATTGGTATACCGACCGTTTTTCTAGCTAGTTGGATTCAAGGTCAGATATCTTAAATAACAAAAGTCGCCTTTATGTCGCGAAAAGTATCGCCAATATTCTTCAAAAGGCTAAGATTTGCCAGTAACAGATAGAGCGCTTCTATTCTTTGTTCGTGGTTTGAGATGGGGTATTTTGAAGATGTGAAATTTCTAAAAAAATGTCTCTATTTCAGTATTTTACTACAATGAAAGCAAACACAAAATGCTACCAGGACCCATGAAAAATCGTGCTGTTTATATTCGAAACCGCCTGAAGATGGTGGGTTTTATCCCTTTCATTCTGGAAATTTCGGTGCGGGCTATGCTCCTCGTAACGGTCGACTAATTAAAGAAAAAGTTGATGAAATTATTGCGAACGTTGGACGTGTAGCCATGATATCGCCCAGAAACCAAGCGGCCACTACCAAGCGATCTTAAACCATTCGATGTTTGGAAAGAATCCACGCAATCGTACTTCCATCTAAAAAATTGTATAGAAACGCAACGAAGTTGAACTATCGATCAAGCGGGTGCTGAAAAATCGATCACGCATGACATAGCAATAATGTACGAATTTGAAGGGTAAGGTAACAAGGTACTGTACATTTTGCAACATAACCCAGACTAATGCCAAAGAAGCTACTGGTTTTCTGCTTGACGAGAACGGGGAGGGATCGTGCATTTTGAGTTACTGCTTGGCAAATCGATTGTATCGAACCTTCACTGTTAACGAGTAACAAGATTGCTGTTAAGCCATTGGAAAAACAGAGAAAGTGTCATATCCCAACACAAGATCAGATACATGCTTAGCTACGCGACGAAACTTGAAAGAACTTTGATGGGAAATTTCAATACATCCGCCGTTTAGCCCGCATTTTGCACCATCAAGCTATCATCCGTTTCGGTTTTCAGAGAATTTTCTTACACTTACTTTCTACAGAATTTTCTTAATAGGGCTGATTTAGTTTCAATGAGAAAACGCAACAATCACTTATCAGAATTGTTCGCCTAGAAATCATCGAAGTTTATAACGGTATAATCGCAATTTCGCCTAAAAAATGACAGAATTGTCAATCACAATGGTGCATTTTAAGTTGATTTTAGAACTGAAGAAGCATTTGCTTCAATTTTAGCTTAAACAAGTCAATGCTTATTCTTTAAGAATCCATTGTACACTTTACAATATTTATCTTTCATGATTAAACGTTTTGAATTTTCCCGCGGTTGCGTGCTCTTTTAGACATCTTTGTTTTATTATAGATTCATACTGGTTTCGGTATGCTCAGTGCTAGCTTTTTTAAGAATCGTTATTTTAATGCATTGTTATCAAAGATACTTATCATTTGTTTCTATAAGCTATAATTATGGCACTGTTTTATATATCAATAGTTTTGCTTTCTATCGCCATTCTCCATCCATCATTCATAACTCGCGCTTTTTAGCTGACTATTGTTAGCTTTGTCCGAGTTGCCAGTACTTATAGAGTTGCTAGTCCGTTTTCCAGTTGAAATGGATCTGCAGACGATTAGTTCTTATATGATATTTACCGTTTGCGTCTCTTTAACCCTGTTCTCTTCTATGCCTTGTATGCTTTTTTTTATGATGCAAAGTTTTTTATGCTAACTTAAAGTTACAATATTAGCCAAACTTCGTACTCCAGGCTTCTATTTTAGAAGCTTCAATAAATTTTTCCGATTTTACGCGCAATTGGATTGCCTTTAAGTATTACTCGGACGGCTGGACCCTTTCGGTATCAAAGGAAATGTTTCTACGCCTAGTTTTAAACTTAGACCACCTTGCGTCTCCCTAGGTAAACATGTTACCACTTTACGGGGATTGTGTTACAAACTTTAAGTCTTACAAACAATTGCGTTGCGAATTTCCGGACTTGCGTCTAGCGTTAGCATGACATCTGCGTATTTTACGACGTGTATAAACACGCTTCGTCATAGCAATACGCGTGACGTTATGAACCCAGAGGAGCTTGATAGACTTTTTATTAGTAGAGTAAATTGTTATTCCTTTTCGGCTATTTTTTGTAATTCTTCTCTCGTTTCATCGTATACGCCAACTACGCCATTTCTTTCTCCGCACAAGTGCAAGGCAATCTTCTATGGAACAATGATGGGTCAACAGTGATTTTCCTTTATAAACGTATCGTTTTCTTTAGCTATAACAAGGTACGTTAGCTTATTAGACACTAGTTTCAAGAGCCCACACTATCCAATATTGATCGAAGGTCCGCAGCAGTACCTATGATAACTATATCAATATATTAGACTGTATGCGTACATATAATTTGCGGATATTTTAAAACGGGCATGCAGCACAGATGCTAGCCTTGAGAGGCACAATATAAGCTGCTGTTAAGTTGGTGTTCTAAGTTGAGGCAGCGTAATAAATTTTAGGTGTTGTCTAGCGACACAAAGTGTGGGGTTATAGTTCGTCCCTTCGTTTTTTCGCGGTCGGGGTATTGGATCGACGCAAGTGAGTAATAAGATCACATTCGTTATGGAGTAGATAATGTATTAGGTTATGTTAGGTAGATGTACGTTAACGATCTCACTTGCCACGTTCACGAAAAAACCCGAGTGTCTCCGTGCCGTATGATTTAAAACGTAACTCCGAAGAAAATCATTATTCCGCTGATCGATATCTGGTTTGTCGAGTTCTGGAGTTCGAAACGAAATTCATGGATGGACTCGCATTCAGAATACATCAAGAAATCTATTTCATAACCATGTATAAAGTTTTAGCCTTCAAGGAACGATATGAGGTCGGGGAATGAAGAGTTTTCAGATTGCCGCACAGGTGCGTATCCACGACATTGTAGTTCGTTAGCAACATTTACTGGCATAGTTTCGTAGAATTAATTTTTGATAGAGTTTTCTGTGTATGATAAGTCAAGTTGTCCAAGTTACCAATAGGACATTTGTAGGATATTCGAGCAGAATAAAGCCTGCCTCTCAAAACACCTATGCATGAAGGTGTTAGAATTCAGTGTTCTATAACAATACAAGGCGAGGATTTGCAAATAATTTTTATGCTCTTGCCTCTGGAACAGTACGCTTCCTATATATTAGATAAAAAAAACTGTATCTTTAGCTGTTTTTTAGGATCTGCACTACCTTAAAGTATTCCCTTGTGACTATATATCTTTATAGGGTCTACATGATATGGTTTGCTTAAATGGTAGGCATGTGGTTTTAGCAACTTTCTTCAAGGACCTGCTAGAATATTCGTATAGCTGTCATACTAAAAAAACCGGATCGTTACTTATCAACTTTTTTATAAAGCAATTTCGATTACTAGAAAATGCCACTCGCTGATTAACAGCTTTTTAATTAACGTTCCGTCTGTCCGAAAGTGTATCTTCCCATCTTACCGCCAAGGCCGCAATTAGGTAAAGAATCAGCTCGGAATAAATTATTACATTCTGCTATCGTGAAGACTTTTCAAAAAATATAATGGAAGTCGGTAGTTGGCAACAAATTATGAACCTGATTTTCATCGCCTCTGACGCGAATCACGGCACAGGCCTGGTAGCCTTCCGCAAGCGCACTTTAGAACGTATTTAGTTAGTTTTTATATAGATTGGGAAAAAATAATGTTCAAAGTGACACGTTCGATCGATGTTCATGTTAAATAGATATCAGTATGCATTACTGTTATGTGCAGTATTGTTTTTATGTAACGAAAAGGTAAACCGATTCACTTGCTACCACGACGCATTGTGAAACAGAAGCCCCGTATCCCGAACTTTGATTGAAATCTAAGGAACAGACATATACAGATGTGCTGATTCATAATGCCCCCTGGTCACCGGGTAAATGTGAATACGCTTCCTACCGACAGAAAATTTGCAACTGTTCAAGCTACGTTTCATCAGAATTGAGGATGGCCTAATTCAGACAGCCCCTTTTCGTTAGTGTTTCACGACGAAAATTTCGAAAGGCGGAATCTTTACGTCGCTTTGTGGGGACATTTTTGCGGCTGCCGGACGTAAATGCATCCTTCTCATAGCTCTAAACAGGCTGTTTTGAACTGACTGGCGGAACTGGCCTCCTGCTAGAGCGGATTGTTTTGATCGTCACTTAATATTAAAGGCTCTTCATGCCTATACATACCTCTCAGCGTTATTTGCGACAACGAGAAAAGCGATAGTCCCCAACAGTGACCGCATCTTTTGAGCCAGCTCCTGAGCAGACAATGTGTATGTAGATCCTAAAACTTCTCGAACAGCAGCTAGCATTTACTTCATTCGATACTCCTACTGCTTCCTTCTGACGTTCTTGTTCTTGAAAAATATATCCATGATGAAAGTTATGACGGACTCGTTCTTCATAACTGACGCGAGCTTCTACAACATAATTTTTACATAACTTCAATCATTCTAGTCAACTGACAAACAAAATTATCACTCTGTCGGTGCAAGATGCGATGAAGCATGCCAGCCTTTTTCCAAAATGCACTTAAGGTGACCTTTCGAACTTCAAGTGTCAGATCGTGCCGCAGAAGAACTCCTCTTTTCCCACTGGAGATCTATCTTTGTGGTTTCTTAACGATATGTCACGCGATATGTCAATACGTGGAGGGTCGCTAGGCCTGTTCGCTGATTCAACTGGACCAATAACACAGGCTAACTACCACCGCTGTCGTCACCGTCGCCACGCCGTTGCCACTCTACTCACCCATCCTAGTAGGTGGCTATCCTTCTCCTGATTGTTATCCTTCGCATAAGCAGCTTCTCAATAGACAATCTTCCAGGCACTGAATCGCCTTGCGTTGCGTCGGTTTCCGCAGCCGCAGCCGCCGCCGCCGCCTCCGGGAAGGTACTGCTAGCAAAGCGTTGCTGCCGTCGCGGTTGCAGCGGCGGTAACATTCATACAGCTTCGCTGTCAGCAGCGAAAAAGGCAGCATCAGCGAAACCGGCACACTCACTCTCGTCGTTTCGGAAATGTACCGCCGCTCCGAGGAGATGAAAGCCATACGGAAGAGGTTAACACAATAGACGAAAACCGTGCGTGTACGTGAAGGAGTGGGGGTGGGTGACGACGAGATATAAGAAATTGGACAAAGAAGGGACGAGCATAGAAGGGAGATAGGCAAGATGAACAGAGATGAAAAGCTCCGAGAGAAAGCGAACAGGAGCCAAGACGAGCGACGTGACCGGCATCAGAAAAGCCTGCTCTTCCCCTTACCGCCGATGGCAGCTCTTGCGGCAAGCTTGCCGGCGGACAGGCTGGCGGCAAAGCAGAATGGGATAGGATACATGGCGCTGGTGCAATGCGCCGGCGTTGCGGGCGCGCAGCTCATCGCTAGTCAGTCCTAGTCATCGTTCGCGCGATGGGACTGGCACGTTGCCATGCCAGCATCCCCGTCAACTTTGGCAGCATAGTTGATGCCCGGTGGTTGCGGTGCCATGACCAGACAGCGGATAGGTATCGAGATGATATACCATATATATACATACTACAGGGCAAACGAAAAGCAAGGATAATGCGTTAACGGCCGATCTAACCCGGGATAGGGTAGCTGGCGATTTTTTGTGACTAAGATGTTGCATACGACGTCAAGCCAGGTTAGCATATAAGCAGCTAGAGACAGGATAACAGAATTAGGCAAAGAGAAAGATCGAGCAGACGAGCCACAGGGAGAAAAAGAACACGGCTCATAGCTAGATAGCTCGTTACATCTAAAGTCGAGAGGCGACGAATCTGTCCCATGTTTGTGTGTCAGATACATACCTGGATTGTAGCGATGAACAGGTATGTTATCAATAACCATCCATTCATTCTAGAGCCTGAAAGATACGAAAGGTCGGAACTAGTCGCGTCAGCCATCTGAATCCGTCAAGATGTCTCCTTTTGCGATAGTGCCCTGTCGACCTGATGTGACGCGGTGTCGTATTGAATAATTTTAAAGGCAAGCATGAACCCACTTTTCAAAAGGCCGTCGTTGCCAAGTTCATTGTCACATATAGAGTAAAATAGGCTCATGTGGTATATATTCATAAGATAATATAGTCATAAGAATATAACAAACAAACGATAATAAATGCAAAAATACATGTAATATATATGGAACATATTACGCTAACAATGAACCGACATTGTGTACATCACAGGGTGACGAAACTTAGATAAACTCTAGCGGGCTCTAGTAATAGGCCAAAGAACACATACCCTGAAAGGTCGACTATTAGCTACCATGGTCTTCTATAGTGATATAATTCTGAATGAGCAGAAAGTAGCTGAAAATTATGCCAGTCACGTATTCTACGCTAATATATATGTTTTACTTTAATCAATAATTTATAAAATTATCGAGAGTAATTGAAAAGCAATTGTTCTTCGAGTCTATGGTTTTTCCTTACTCGAGAAAGATTTTGACGTATGAGGATTTCTCGTATATATGTATGTATATATCAAGCTTATAAGCTGTTAAGCTCTGATTTGTAGCTATTTAAGTAGGATGATATATATATATATATATATATACTCAATCGTATTCAATAGGGTTTTCTAACTTAGATCTTTAGATTATTTTATATAACCATATAATAAGAATATTTAGAAGTGGACAATTTTTTTTAGTTGGCAAGCCGTGTCAGTGGATTATAAGTATTGTACCCTAAATGTGTGTCTTAAAAAACAGTATCTTTCCTTTTATACTCTGTTACTTCTTCTACTGTCGTTAATGGTTTCCGTGTAGACTAGGCCTTGTTCGGCGTTCAGTCTTTTCCTTGTGGCAATTCATTACGGTTGTTCAGCATATATAAAACGTTGAAGCAGAGATCATTCATCTTAACAGTTAACTATAGTAGTTTGCTATTTGTTTCATTTTGTACATTATTGACGCACCTGTTGCGCTCCCCACATTTAAGATGGGGGCGTTTTAAGCTAACTGCATTGTTTAATGTCAATAAAGATTCATAGACATCACTCATGTGCCGCTGAAGGTGGGTGTCAAAATTGAAGCCTGCGAAAGTCCGTATTTATTGTTTAGAGCTGAGTTAGCCTAGGGCCGGCCTTTTAAAGTTTGACCTCTATTAATTAAATATGGTAAAAAATAAGTCCTTCAGTATTCTGATTACAGTATCTAGACCTAAAAAGTTTAATTTATTTTTTAATTAGGCGCTTTCTATACACTATAGAAAGCCTTTTTATATTTGAAAAAATTATAAATGCCTATTTGTTGTTCTCCGTGGCTCGTGCTTGCTGTTTTGGCCTGCGCTTAAGCTGTGGAGGGCCTTCATTAATAGTCTTATTTCGGTGGAATGAGTTAATTGTTTAGAACTCTTTCAGGAGTTTGATTTGCGTCTGTAATATAGAGAAAAATCATCACGTTTGTTACCTTGTTGTCTCGGGCCAGATTCGTAGAGATACAATCGTTTGTTTTATTTTACCTTTTTTTTATCTATTTTATTTATTATTTAACCTCTGTTTTATCTTTTTATATATTTATTTTTTCAATTGTTTTAATATGAGTACAAGTGTTTTCTTTACGTTAGAAATCCACTCAAGATGTTACATCTTCTTTTATTATTACTTTAGTTATAATTTCAGCGTTCGTCTTTTTTTTTAGACATCTCTCACAAGAGTGCACATAATGGAAAAACGTCGTTTTTCCATGTTTTTAAAAAGCATTGCCCTTTCTGGGCATGGCCGAAACCAAGGCCCAAGATTACGAGGGGTCCAGGGTTTAACGGGTAAGAGCCCCATAACACCAGACATTACGCATTTGCCTTCAGCCTGCTTGTGGTCAGGATGAACGTTATTGTTTAAGATATCGGAGGGCACTTCTCTGCGCGAATGCTTCTGCTAAAAAATAACACGTGAACAATTTGCTGTCCACAACCACGTGCAGTGTATAAGGCTGAATAGCTCGAATAGAACCTCGTTAAAAAATACCCTGCGACCTCGTGGTACTTCCTGCTTGACACAACACTTACAAGGAAGCGGGTTTTTACTTTTAATCTTGTAGTCAATGAGCGAGGAGCTTTCGATGTGGCATAAGGTATTAGTTTCTAGGTGACGTATGGTTTCGAATTTGATCCAAGGGATAACGACCACAAGGAGTTTTAAAATAGACAAATAAACAGGCTTCTTTTTCTTTTTATCTGGTAATCAACTGCGGTAAAGTAATTGTGGATGACAGTACATGGAGAAAAATCAGGTACCTTACGAGGATCCTTTGTTTCGGGAATCTATCACGGGAAGGAGGTGCAAGAACAGTCCAGGACTCGTTTGAATGATGATCCTACCAGTAGCCTAGTTCTATAGATCTGTAAGGCTATATGCATAATATAAAGGGTACTGATTTGTCGACACAGGTTGCGTGATAAACCTTGAAGCTGACATAACGATTCCATCGAAAGAATTAAAAACTATACATTTAACATTTATACATAAATGTCGAATGTATAATTTGGCAGACGGTATGCACCTTTAACTTTTGCCATAGTATTGATGTTTAAAATTAGTTTCTGTTCTATGCCATTTTTAACTATCGTAGAATTTTAACTTCGGCTCTGCAAAATATTACATAAGTGATGTGGTGGACTATGACCTATCAGTGTAGGCAACTTGGTAAGTGTATTCTAAGTAACAGTAGAAAATTTCGGAAGACGCTATAACAATTTTAGTTTTTATGGTTTACTCGACAAGAAAATTCTATGATAAAGAAGAAGTAACGTTTGGGAAACTAATTGGTCACAACATAATCAGAACATGATCAAATCGTCAAGATCTTGTTCCTCAAAGGTCACAGCGCTGTGGAAACTCATCGAAGATTTGTCAAACACATTAGGCAAGGAGGTCTTAAGCGAACGGAGAGTATGCCAATGGTGTGGACATATCAAGAATAGACATATCAGAATTAAAGATCAGCGAAGCGGTGGCAGGATGTCAAAAGCCGAAAGACAAGAACGTATTGCCGCAATCGAGGAGATTTTTCACGAATGCAGAACTTGAAGTATAGGGGGTTCTGTCGGCTGAAATTGCTATTTTACATGTGACAGAATTAATACCGAAATACTGAAAATGCGAAAACTGAGTAAAAATGGCCCGGAGTGAATCTGCTCTAAGCTAATTGGAAAAGCATGTGTTGTGTTCCACGTATAATTTGCGAAATGTCTAATCAACACAACATCCATCTGGGATATACGGTCACCATCGAGGAAGCTTGGTTCAATGTCTACCGCCAGCCAGAGAAGGCCCAAGCGGAAGAATAGCGTCGCCCTGCAGAAGAGTCGAGTTCAACAGTAGTATTGAGTAGTAGGTACGTTGTAATCTCTACCATTATGTAAAGTGATGGTAGAAATTGCAATGAACGTCAGGAGAATCGGCTACCATAATACACTCGCCGAAAATGAAACAATGAATGAAGCCCGCTACCTCCCGTTCCTTGAAAGACTCAAAGATCGTTAACACGGCAATCTGGTTGCTTTATAACAACGCCAGACCTTATTGTTACGACTCAGTTACTCCATGCATTGAGCAAAGGAGTATCCAACGTCAGTTTCAATACGCTCATTCTCCTGATTTAAGTCCGTGTGATTACGGCGCTCTTAGTACCCCGGAAATGGCATCTAATGGGTAAGCACATGCTACTTTCGACATACTTCGATACGTCATAGACAGAGAAATTATATATGGAAACTCGAAAGATAGATATATGATGCATGAGCTGTTTAGAAGCTGCCCGAGCACTGGGATAAGTGTATGAAAAATAAAAAGAGCACTTTCATCACATATTAAAAATCATCATTATAGCCCAACCAGTTCAAAACTCATATAATTTCATAGTCCGCTCAATTCGCTTGTAACAACTTAAACTGCATCGTTGGTTGATTAATCTAAATGAGCGACTATGATCTTTCGATGAACGCTAGTCTTTATTATTTAAGTTTGTAGTAAAGGACCGTAAATCATAAAAGGAGTGTGTGAGATCTATTAAAGAGCTAACAAGTTTGTTATATAGCCGTACTTATTCTTACACTATCGAATTTAAATGTTTACAACCGTACACAATTGCAGCTTCTTCGCTTGAATGCCATTTTAAAAAGCTAGAAGCTATTGGCATGACCAACTAGATCCCTAGGTCCCTTTACGAAAGTGGACAAATATGACAAGCAACTACCATATACAAATAGCGGATAGAGGTTGAAAAATGTCAGTTTATACAAAGTTGTGAAGTCGCCAGCACTTAATACTGAATAATATATATTGTTAGGCTCACGAGGTAGGTAGAGCTGCCTGCATGAACACTTTTATGTTCTGTATACCTGTATGAAGTCCGGAGCGTCTGCACGAGAAATTCGAAGACGGGTATTTAGGCTTCAACGTGCCTGTTGAGCCAAATATCTTCATGATTAAATTGCAAAAGTTAGCCCAAAGGTGGCAAGTGTTGAAATATAAGCATGTTATACAGCTATTCTTAATATAGATAGTACTAATATATTGATATGTCAAACAGTTTGAGTAATCCAACGAATTTGCTCGGACGTGTCGAAAGCGTTCACGAGAACAATTTCGAAAAAAGTAACTCCTAGAGGGCGTTCTAATTGGCGCTGAGATACATTGCGAAAAAATATTAAAATCCACTTAAAGAGTGGCTGCTAAGCTTTACTTGACTACATTGATAAATGCAATTTCCATCTCTGTCTTACAATTTCGTGCTAAGAAATTCATTGATACCGGTTCGCCGGTTCGACTAGCAACCCCCTACCGACCCACTGATCCTCGATAAATAATCTCGACAAATGTTCAACTTGAATTATTAATAGAAATACGTTTACGGCTGCATAATAAGTGAGTGACCAGACGTATCATAGCGAAGGTAGGTATATTGATTAGCACGGACAGCAAGGTACACTGCTACTTCTATATTACATTCAAAGAAATGATGTATGAAATATCTGGAATTGTATTACAGTTTTTTTTTTTTTTTTTCGAACCTTAATATGATGCGACTGCCGGTGACGAAATTGATTAACTCGGGTTTGAGTTTATTCTACATGAAAGGGCGATTCTTGTGCTGAACACCTGCAACATCATAATGAAACGCATCTTCGCAATACTAGGATTTGCCATTCGTTACTTTACCAATTTGGAATATAAACAAACGTTAATTATACGCCAACTTTTTTGGGCCGAAGATTCTAATTCAAACTTGCAGCGCATTACCTGTATCTAAGTTTTCTGCTAAAGCTTTTCTTGTCCAACATAACTCCAATAGAGACTCAGTTGAAACGTGCAATCCGATCTATCCCATGTCTCGGATCTTAACAACTGAGAAAATCCGTCGGCTCGCCTGTATTGGCCTTCCCAGGAGGCTGAAACCAGATCCAAGAATTGGCGATACGGGTAGAAAACGTCCAGTAGGTATCCCTATCTCACCGTTCAGCGAACTAAGGACCACTAGCAAAGACGCCAATGGTCTTGGGCTTAGACGGAGGCATCTTGTGAGATTGGGCACACAGACGACAGTTGAGAAGATCCGATGTCACGAAGTGCCCAGTCAGCGGGTTTAACGGTACGCAGCTTTGTGTCCGTTCGTAGCCGTCTTCAGTACTCGATAAATAGCTAGAAAATAGCTATCGAGGCAGGCCCACCAAGTCGTGCGTGTTCGACTTTCGGCGCGATTCGGTCCACTACTATACATGTAATCACATATCTGAAAAGTCAACAGCTGATCATTGGAAGAATATTGGCAATTATACTTTGTATAGAAAAAAGTTGTTGATAGGTTTAATTTGGCAAAACGTTTAGGCATTACTATTAAACCAATAATAACCGGACGGTGACAACAGGAACAATAGTGAGCGGTTTACGTTTCTTTACAAAACGGACCTACTTAACTAATCTTAAACACCTCGATATCGTGGGAAAAAATTATGGCGCAATAAAAAAAAGGACTTTATTATCAAAATCTGGGAAACATTGACTAACGGCTCCATGCGATTCTGCGGAAAGCCGTAGAGAGTAAGACCAAGAACAACAACAACATATGTTCTTGAAAGCTTTATCCACGAACCCATTATTTGTCACAATGGATTATCTAAAAGGAGGATAGATTACTGGCGTAGATTCTACTACGGCAGGTGTACCAAAATGGTTTTGTCATAGTGAGAAACACTGTAGATCGATAGAGTGACATATAATACAGTACAATAAAGGGATAAAAAAGGTATATCTAATTTTTTTAAATTTCTTTTTATTTAAATTTTAAATGCTACATAATTTGCGTATCTGTGAGAAATAGGCAACTACGTTATTAGGTGTTCGTGAAGACATAATTCTAAGGCTGTGCGTCTTAGATCACCTCTACATGGAGTTACTCATATCGTATGACTCTAATCTGCCCGGTTATTGAAGAGAGAGTATTTCTAGCAAATATATATAATAACACACAAATGACTCTCTATCATTCTTCATCATGTGCCGCTATACTTCCTACTGGGCTTTTATCGATTCATCTGGATTGACTTTAATCAGGGGTTGCTTCGGAACGACCTCTGTTGGAGCTTCCAGCTCTTACCAAAAATCGAATACGGAAGACAATGGAAACCCAAGGGAAATGGCCTGGCTAGGCGACCACGGTGGAACTAATCAGAAATTATTTACTTATCTAAATTCCCTGCTGACGACGGAAGCCAGCCAGCCCTGATTACCTTGCTGTTTCCCTAGAATCACCATGGCGACCTCCCCTCCACCGCGGTCTCAAGAACAGTAAAGGCCCTGCAATAAGGAAAGAGCAACGACGGCAGCATATAGTCTGTACTAGGTAGACGTTGACTGGTTACCTACCTCCCGAACTTCTCCCCCACGACAGCGACCTCCATGTCCGTTTGGATGTGGAGGCTAAATATTAGTTTCCCTACATGGGACACGGCTGATCAGATACCTGGAGGGATTACCTCCCCTTGTGCGGGATTTGCCAGCGCTCTCCTGGTCGTCCCCATACCGCCTTACCTATACTACTTCACTCCTCTGCTGCCGTCGTTCCGACTGGCACTGGCGCCAAATTGGCCAGTATCGTAAGTCGTCCCGTATTGCAACTAGCTTCATTGTGATACACAAGCTGTTTTCCGCCCAGAAGTTAAGAACTTGGCGTGACATGACACGCATATTATGTCCAGACACGTAAAGAAAGGTAAAAATTCTACTTTTTGATAGATTTCTGTTTGCCTATAATCCTCATCTTACTGGGTCCCAAGGAAGTGGATAACTATTGAATCGAACTGTATAACACTGCTATATACTCCATAAGCCAATATGTGTACTGTGACTTAAGCACAATACACATATTGGCTTGAATCACGGTATGGTGCATTAATAAAAACATAAATATTTACACCCACATATAAAATGAAACCGTCTGACGGAGCAGGCTCATAGACCTAGCCGCTTATGGGCCGCAAACCAAATGTTAATAAGTTCTTGCAGTCTCTTCGGGTCTAGATGATTTGGTGTAGATAGGACAAAATAGGTAACAAAAAAGCTCAGCCTTTTGCAGGTGGTTGGCGGCTGGAACGCTCTAACGTCCTAAGAGTGAGCCAACAGAAAGCAGATGCACGGCACCTACGTCTACGGAGTAGCACTACAGTGCGGCTTCTACAGTGAGGAGAGTGATGCAGGGGTTTGGGTACAATGATGCGATTATTTATATTGCATCTGTTTATTTTCAATAAAATCATTAAAGGTCACGTTGATTAATATGAATTTGGGTCCGACTGAACAAAAACGGGATGGGTGCAAGTTGTTGAGCAGCAACTTGTGCGCTTAAAGCACGTCTCACTGTCGAAATTGCCGCCAATCTTGTGCTCGTAATCTAGTGCACCATTTTTTAAAACTCAATACATCGCGGAAGCATTCCATGTGAACTAGATTGATACATAAAAACAATATAAGTCGTCAGCGTTTAGGCTTTAGGCTTAGACTTTACATTAGGAAAAAGGAGTACGTGCTTTATCGCGGCCAATAATAAAGTACAGTCACAGACAAACACAAATGCTTTGGGGAACATTAAGCGGGAAAAAAAATTGTTTGGGAAAAAATTGCTGGGAAAAAAGATCGTTTTCGACCCTTACCCGAAACTGTCTATCAATTAGATAAGCACTGAGCAATATCTAGCCATTTTTTTTTTTAATAATCATTTTGTGATTTACGACTTCAACAGTAATCCTAACTTATTCTGTAAATTGGAAGTATTATTCATTGTTATGATCTGGTTTATAGGGTGAGATCTGGTTTGTTCGTCGTGCTTTAAATAACTTTTAGTGACTCTTCTACAGGAACGCTTACTCTGAGTGTATGATTAAAAAATATAACATAAATCAAAGAAATTTTTCGGGACTATTTTAGGCCACTTCATTTTACGATAGCTAAAAAGCTGCCCTTTTTGACATTTCTAGGTGTTCCTTGCTAATAGAGCTATCAGGTGATTTGGAGAACTGGAAGTGCCCATAGCTATATAAAATTGACTATATCTTTGAACGAGCACTTTGGCTGAATCATCAACTGACGGTTCATTTGATTTTCATCTGGTAGGAAGAAACGGCATTGAATCAATAGGAGTTAGTCGTGGTCCTTAAGACAGCACGGGATGTTAAAAGAGTCCATGTATGTAATAAGCGATTTTTACGATGGCTGTCAGCAAAAAGTGATTATTTATTACCCTAGTAAACTTGTCATAAATGTGTAAAACTTGCTCACAAAGAAACAGAATAGAAATCGTGCTTTTCGAATGTAGAACGATACTTAAC